>NC_137830.1:52444068-52654068 GCF_963921795.1 Nannobrachium achirus
TCATCAACCACAACAACATCTGGTGTATTAGCTGTCAAAGATGCAAACATTTCCAAGTTATCACAGAGATGAAACATGGATGGAATGACACGGGAATGTTTGCACACACACACACACACACACACACACACACACACACACACACACACACACACACACACACACACACACACACACACACACACACACACACACACACACCTCTTTGTTATTGTCACCCCAAAACCCTCACCTTATCCTCTTATAGAGCCCATGGTTAATTACGCCCAAAGAGATTCACTACACTACAGTAATTTCAGACATGCAGGATATATTCGTCTTCATCATCATCATCATCTTCAATGTCCAACCTAATAGTGTTGACACAGTCTCCACCATAGCATAGAGTGAAAGGCAGGTTATTTGAGCAGCTGCACCGTCCCTTACAACCTGCTTTGCAGACACATTTGATGGGCTCAAGTACTGCCTTTGGAGCAGGGAGAGCAAGAAAACTGAAACCTGGAATATACCCTCCACTCTCTGAATTCCATCTATTTTCTTCGATTGGTGGAAGCACAGGGAAATTTGTCAGGTATGATTTATCCTGCATTGTGACGGAGTTGGCACGGAGGTAATGTGGTAGCAGTGCAGCACGAGTTGGAGGTAGCATCTCACCCTCCAAGTTATTTGACAGAAATAGTTCCCATCTGAGTAATCCCAGGGTTGTTGGACCTTTTGAACTGTAAACATGGCATGCAAAATGTTCGGACTGCAATGTTGATGGAAGCTCACAATTTATAAGCTCAGGAGGAATGGCCAATGACCTTGCCAAGGTCCTTGAAGCGGTTAGTGGCTTGGTCATCATCATCATCATCATCATCATCAAGTAGGCATTGACCCATGTCTTTTTGGTGATTCCAACAAATGTTCTTCCCCAGTCAACACCTGAAAAACGCAAAGGAACCCTTGACATTTGTAACATCAACTTGAACTCACTCGAATATATCAATTTCCTTTTTTTGTACCGGAGGCAAGGACTTGATAAGGAATCGGGGTATCAGCCTCTTCATGTGTTTGCACTTCCTCAAAATCATGTCCCTTGATGAAGGTATCGTATTATGATGCCTACTTCGTCATACCTGACAAATTGCCCTGAGCTTCCATCAATTGAAAAAATAGATGGAATTCAGAGAGTGGAGGGTATGTTCCAGTCAGGTTTCTTGCCATCCCTGCTGCAAAGGCAAAGCTCATCAAATGTGTTTGCAAAGCAGGTTACAAGGGACGGTGCAGCTGCTCAAACAATAACCTGCCTTGCACTCTCCTCCCTGCAAATGATATAGTGGAAACTGTCAACATTATTAGGGAGGACATGTATAGTAGTGAATTTCTTTGGGTACAATTGACCGTGAGCTCTTTAAGAGGATAGGGTGCGGGTTTTGGGGTGACGATAACAAAGAGGTGTGTGTGTTGTGTTGTCAGTGTTAGTGCAATGCAATAAATGGACATGTTAGACTGTGCGCCCAAAGTGAGAAGTTGCAATACCTTAATTCTTGCAATACCTGTGAACCTGTCTGTCTAACACACACGTTATAAATAATACTGAGAATACTAATAAAAACAGTTTCAAATGTAAAAATATATATACATATAAAAAAAAGGAACTTCCCCATCAAGATTCGGCAGGCCTCCTGTAGTAACTCTGAGGACCCCCTAGGGGTCCGGGACCCCTGTGGAAGACCCCTGGGTATTTGCTACTACTCATTTTTGCTTTCAGAGCCCAGTTACAACAACTTTAATGCTTCAGTTATGATCTAATTTAACATTGCTCTGGAGCAGGAGCAAAGCGACTACTCAGATAAGCTCAGGGGTCTGTTTGGGGGGTCCCAGGTGAGGAAAGACCCCAACCAAAAGTCAGAAAAGTTATTCTGGCTGCTTTAAAAGAGTAATAAATGAACTCACGATGTTTTAAAACCTACAAAACAACTCTAATATTATGAAAATCAGACATTAACTGGCTGGCGTACTGTTCAGAGGCAGCCATCTTGGAAACATGGCAGCCATTTTGATTTTTCAGTGTCTAACGTGTTTTATCATAGGAACAACCCCTAAGGAGTACTTGTGAAAAGTTTTAGGTTTCTTTCCACTTGTGAAGTATTTTAGTGCAAAAATGCATTTACCTGCCCCGCTAAAATGGCTTTTTGTTTACATATGCGTGCGTGCATGCATGCGTTAGTTCTGCTCCAGTGGCACTCCGGGGCACACGTTGCGCTGCATCAAAGCGTCTGGACGCATCGCGTCTTTACACGATGGTTCCGCGAAGGTACGCGTGACATGTCATGTAAAAAAAAAAAAAAAAAAAAAATTCTCAGATTTCTTTTTTTTTTTTTTTTACAGAATTTAATTCTGTAAATGTACAGTGATTCTTATATCAATGGTTTAATTGTATTCGTTTTAAGCAGTAACTCATTCCAGTTCAAATACAGACCAAACCATTCAATTCTATGCCATTGCCATCCACTATTGTTGCCTGTTCCGTTGCATTTAACAATGCAGACCTAAGAGTTTAAATATATTTTACTCTGTTGTGAGTAAAAATGAATCTGATCATTATAGAAGAGGGCTTTGCACATAAAGAGTGCTGCTGCATTATATCCTATATTAATTATATGAAGAAGTAATCCATTATTTGGGGTGACGACAACCAGAATGCAGAATAGACTATCATTAGTTGGCTGAGAATAATGCCACAATGGTTTAAATGATCTAATGTAACTTTGAGAAGCGCAGAGCTGGTCAGAGTCCAATCAGACCAGCTGCGGGAGTGCTAATTGGGTTGACTCGTTGACCTAGGCCTACTTAATTGCGCTATTCGGTGTATAATTGAAAAATGGAAATGCAATGACAGTAGGCCTATTAATTCATTTATAAAAATATCAAAATTCATTCAATTTGTCCACACAGTGTGGAAGGAAGACAGACAGACAGACAGACAGACAGACAGACAGACAGACAGACAGACAGACAGACAGACAGACAGACAGACAGACAGACAGTGATTTATCCAGATGCTTTGCCATTAGGCTACTCACACGGAGTAATGTAATGAATATGCTGACAGACAGACAGAATGAAAAGAGTCCACGAATAGGCCCTCCTCCTCCTCCTCCTCGGCTGCGCGATCCCGCCAGCAGCGTCAGTTCTGCAAATGCTAAGGTATGGTAACATGGCTGTTGTTTTGCACGTGTGAAGGAAGGCACTCATGCAATACACCAGTCATCTTGCCAATACTTAGCAACAAGCATGATGAATTCATTTTAAGAAGTACATTTTATTATTTTCTCCTGTAATCAAGGTACGGTAGCTACCATACCCATGTGCGCCTCTGTAGTCTACTCCACTTGCTGCCTCGCTCGCATCCATTGGTGCGTTATGCATTTTTTCCGACTTTCACTATTTTAAGCTCTAACTCATTCATGAACACAGGGTCCATTTGGTTTCATCTTATGTTCTAAATAAAATAAAGGTTAACGTCAGTCTTGCCTGACTTTCATGGGGGCAGAGGTATAGGCCTACTTTTTCTTTTTTTCTTTTTTTTTTCGGTGATATGCACGGCAGCACGTCATTACTTTCTTACTGACAGTGGATTTCAACCAGTGGTCCGGGGCCCCCCAGTGGTTCTTGAGGGGGTGCCAGGTGTCTAATGGCTATTCAATCAATCCTCTACAAGTCTCCATGATTCATGAACATTACCTCTCTCTCTCTCTCTCTCTCTCTCTCTCTCTCTCTCTCTCTCTCCCCCCCCCCCCCCCCCCTCTCTCTATGTCTGTCTGTCTGTCTGTATATATAAAGATATTGGCGAAGCATACGTTGTGCCATTGACCGTTAAAATGTTTAATTGGCCGGTAATTATAAAGTCCACCGGCACCGGACACTGTGACCGGCTGGGAAAATGTCTCCCTTATATAGGCTATTTTATCATGTGGCTCCCTTTGGGCTATTTTATCAGATTTAAGCCTATTATTCTTATTATTATTTGGTTAAAGTAGTAGGCTACAACCATTAAAACAAATCATAATTTTTGTATCATGATCTGTCAGCGTGGTTCTTCTGTGCTGTGTGCTGTGTGCTGTTAAAAATCAGCCTAGGCCCTATTCGTCGTACGATGGTGACGCGCGTTGAAAATATCAGAGCTACAAGCTCACGCAATTCACCACGCTATGAGCTTGTATATCTGCTATAGATACGCAACACGGGGCGAGCTGCCTGCAGCTCTAGCGCTTGTCCCAAATCAGCGCTGTCTTGTTCGCTGGAAACCCTGCAGAGTCGGGGTTTACCAGTGGCGTCAGTTCAGCAAAAGCTAAGGTATGGCAACATGACTGGTGTCTTGCACGCGCGCCCTCGCGTGCGTGCAAGACACCAGTCATGTTGCCATACCTTAGCAACAGACATGATGAAAAGTACATTTTATTATTTCATCCATCCATTCATTACACATCCATTACACATGCAGTGTCAGCGTTACACTTGTCAAGCCGACATTTCATTGAATTCATAGGGTATTTATTTTTGTTCGATATGATTACAGTATATTGAGTCTACAGCAGTGGGTCTCAACCAGTGGTCCGGGGACCACCAGTGCTGTGTTGGTCCTTGAGGGGTTAGGGTTTCCATGCAGGTGATCTCCAGTTAAAATATGGAGAGTAACCAAACGGAACTATATAGACCCTTAACTCTTGAGAGCGTAAAATGAAACCAAATGGACCCTGCCTGCCTTGGTTTTGTACTGCGCCGTTGGTTCGTTCTGGGCGAGCGGTTGTTTTTTGTGCAACTAAAATACTCCTGTGCACATTACATTGGCGTAGGCCTATAGGAAAAAATAAATAAAGCCAAGGAGAACTATTAACGGCGAAACACAGGCCCACGAACAAAATATTTATATAGCGAATAGGCCTATATTTGTTTAATTTCGCCGTTTTAAAGCACCATGCTGGCGAGGAGGCTGCGCAAAAAAAATGATTGTGCTGTCAAACAATGAAACTATATGGAATCTATGAAGGTTGTGGGGATCCCTGCTTCATCTCTCTCGCCTGTGACACCACGCAAAGCGTTTCGGGGTATTCCGAGTTTTGCACGATCTGATCATCTGCTTCAAATACCACCAGTGGTCCTTGAGGCTTGAGGTGGTCCACAATCCCCAGCTTATTAATGATGGAGTTGGACAGTTGGTAACCAAATGGACCTCGGCGCTTGCCGAGATCTCTCTCTCTCTCTCTCTCTCTCTCTCTCTCTCTCTCTCTCTCTCTCTCTCTCTCTCTCTCTCTGCTCTCACTGGGCGCAGTGGGGCAAAGTAACTAAGTAGATTTACTTATAGGCCTACTGTATACTCAAGTAAAATGTTGAGGTAATTAAAAGATATGATTAGGCCTATTATATTATAAAACATCCATTGATCCACTTTAGCCGTACGTTTTATGCCTATATGCCTATAACAAGACAACTAAAGGAAAGAGAGAGAGGGGGAGGGGTTATTATTACCCTTATTACTATACTACTAACTAGGTAACCTCGCACACCAGGCTTTACTAACTAGGCAAGGGGCTGCCTCTCCGCTGAGCGCATGCATGCATTGCTGCGTGACAGACAGACAGACAGACAGACAGACAGACAGACAGACAGACAGACAGACAGACAGACAGACCTGGCCCTATTGCGAAGGGCAAATGCGTTGTACAGTAGTTATCTAAACCGGAGCATGGAGGAGCTTGGAACATGCATGGTACAAAAAAAATGGCGGAATGGCAGAGAATCTATGCAGATTAGCAGTAGGCCTAAATGGTGAGGCCACATTCTCATAATATAATTCGGTTTAGTCGTGCGAATGGGAGGGGTGAAGTTGCCACATTCTTGCATATTTAATTGATACGTTTGCGCTCGCACTGCACTTTGTCATCCGAAACAAGGAATCGTCCGTGCACGTCTGTCCAGGGACATGAATGTATCCAAGCTGCATAATAATGCCTCCTCCATCTCCCTGTGTGTAACCGCAGGACCCCCGCAAGCGCCGCATTAGCCTATTTATCAGCGGTCAACGTTCGTAAACGGGCAATCAAAAAATAAAACCAGCGGCGGCGGGAGAGTCTCGCAAAATCTACCAGCAATAAACCAGACAGAAAATACTTTAGCAAGATATGAATATCTACGAAGAGGACAACGTGTCTCTCTCTCTCTCTCTCTCTCTCTCTCTCTCTCTCTCTCTGCCCCTCGTCTTGCCCTCCGCTGGCTCACTCGCTGCGCAAAAGCGTCTCCATTTGGACATGATTTGGCACAGAGAGCAGCGCGCGCGAGCTAGGGCGAGAGACCCACACATCGGCCTATATTATATTAGCCTATAGCCTATATATGATATACAAGTGACTCCAGAAGCACTTTCCTTTCATCTAAATGTGAGCAACTCCTCACAAATAATACACTATGTGCGATGGAGGGAGGGGTGATCAGAAATTAAATCAATGAGGGGAGGAGGCGGCCAGAATGGTCAGAAATCTAATGTAACCTAACCCTAACCCAAAGCCCGATACATAATTGACAATTGGAGACCGGCCCGGCCCGAAGACCGACATTTTTCTAAACAAGCTTAATTGCAGAGTGCGTGTAGCGGCGGCCTTTTGTTTTCATTACATTTTAAATATTGGTGAAGAACAGAGACATGATACCCCTTTCCAACTCTCTTTATTCAATTGTGAAACAGGTCCCGACTCCCGAGGACAATTTAACAATGAACAATCCTTTGAGTTTGCGTTGTGCGACATTTGTGCAATTAAAATAAACAATCTCAAGTTAAGTATGTGTATAAAATATTAGAATGAATAGCCTTAATCAGTCAAGCAACGAAACATTCCCATTCCCTGGTTAAATTAAAGTATATAAATAGGCTAAACAAATAAAATAAACAGCATTTGTTATTTTAGTCCGTAACACAGCACTTTTCTTTGTATGAATCAACACTTATTCGTTCAGTTTAATAGTCCCAAAAATCCAGCGCTGGGCGCAAGGCCGCGCCGGGAGGCCGCACCGGCGAATAATCCAATCAGACAGCAAGCAGCTGAAATTAAATAAAATACATTTATAAATAAATGATAAGATCACAAGAGACCAAGATGACTACATTCTACGTTGGCCATTGGGTATATATTGCCAACAGTTAAAGGCTAGGCTGTACTCACCGATCTTATAAATTGTGATGAAGAAAATCGTTCAACGATGTCCTTCGCTCGGAGATGGTTCTGCCCGCAGCGATGAAAACCCGTTCACTGGAACTGCTGCTGGCCGGGATGCAAAGCACAGATCTTGCCAATTGTTTTCTTTATTTATTTTTCTCAAGCCCGACCCAGCCCAAAGCCCGACATGTGCGTGACAAATTGAGCCCGGCAGGCCAGGCCGCTGCTCAGAGCTGAAGTTAAATAAACAAAACAAACAAATAACGAAATAAAGGTCTAAACACAACATAACTGAACAGAACTAAACAAATAATAAATAAAGCAATTTAACTGACAACTTAACCAGAAGGCAGCCATTCCGAAGGGCTCAACTTAGGAACACCAAACAAAACAAAAACAGTTAAATAAATAAATATAAATAAATTAACGAAATATGTATAGTCTCAATCAGTCAAGGATTAAAACATTTGGTTAAAATGCAAATATAAAAATGGGCAAAACAAATAAAATAACCAGCATCTGTTATTTTAGTCCATAAACACAACACACTTCTACTTAATATATTAGTCCCAACCAGCAGGGCGCAAGGCCGTGACTCATGCATGCGCTGATCTGAAAGTTACATTTCAACATCACATCATCGCCCAAATAATAATAAATAATATATTCGGAATGGCGGGGTGTTTCCAGAAAATGAAACGAAATCTATTTGGTTTCACTTTATACTCTAAAGATTTAAAAGATCCATTTGGTTAACAACTCTCCATAATTTAGCTGTGGACCACTTGGAACTTCCCCCAAGGACCAACGGTGGTCCTTGGCCAACGGTGGTCCTTGGGGGGGGGACCACCAGGACCACCAACTCACCAAAGGACCACCGGTGGTCCTTGAGGGTCTGTATTTTATCCCAATTCAAATAGGCCTATATAAAGCAAATTTGCTACGTCAGCCAAGGAGCACAGAGAGCATGAACCCACAGTGGAGACAGACCAACGCATGCTCGCATGAACGTCTGGATGTTTTATTTGATATACACGTCTACACACACACACGCAGGTTTAGCGCTGAGAATCAAATGGGTGGCACACATCTCACACGTGCGTTCCAGAGCAGAGCAACAAGTCAATCACGCGTACAGTTCATAGCGGCGCTGCATTTGACCGTGTCGTCTCACGCATGATGGCCACATGGCCATTAGATGTATGCGTGCGTTAACACATGCGTTCGCCACAAACGCCTAACACTACGCGACCTCGCGTTCCCCTGTGAGGCACAAAAGAGAAGGCACACGGGGACGCGTGACGGCGACGTTTGCGCGTTATGATTCAAAAGCCATTTGAAAATGACAGGAGACGTTCATGCGTTCAGTACAACACAGATAAAATCGAATGCGTGCGCGCGAGTGTAGCAACGTCCATGTGGCACGATTTGCGCTCGATACACACACACACACACACACACACACACACACACACACACACACACACACACACACACACACACACACACACACACACACACACACACACACACACACACGAGTTCTCTCCAACACCACTCCCCTCAGGCAGAGAGAGAGAGAGAGAGAGAGAGAGAGAGAGAGAGAGAGAGACAGAGAGACAGAGAGAGAGAGAGAGAGAGAGAGAGAGAGAGAGAGAGAGAGAGAGGCGTGTCTGTCCTCACCTGAACCTGAGGAGAGAGAAGAGAAGTCCTTTGATTTTTACACACACACACACACACACACACACACACACACACACACACACACACACACACACACACACACACACACACACACATGCACAGTTTCATGGAACCGGAAATATTAGATCTACAAGCTTACCACTTGTGGTGTCATTGATGTTCTGTGAACTTGTAGATCTGCTCATTTCAGTACGAGACACGACACCGTGGTACCATGAAGTATACGTCTGAGCCTAATGTGATCTTTATCATGAATCAATTCTAAAGTATTTATACTTTTATACTCTACAACAAACTAAAGTATTTATACTTTATACTCTACAACAAACTAAAGTATTATTATGAATTATTTTATTGATACATATAGTTTCCTTTATGTTTTAATATGTTTTAGGTACATGTCAATCATGTGGTCTACCTGCACAGGCTCTGTGATCTAGACTGGTCTAATGGTTGGGGACGCCCCATAGGTCCAACTCCCGTTGGGTCGAACAGCGTCGGCAGGTTAGATAATCACCCACGTCACGGTTACTGAGGTTAGGTTTAGAGTTAGGGTTAGTTTTACTGAGGTTAGGGTTAGGGTTAGGGTTAGTTTTACTGAGGTTAGGTTTAGGGTTAGGGTTAGGGTTAGTTTTACTGAGGTTAGGTTTAGGGTTAGGGTTAGGCATAGTTTTACTGAGATTAGGGTTAGAGTTTGGTGGTCGATCCAAAGGGTGTTCGACCTAAACAATTTTTTTCTACTCAGTCCAAGTCTCCTAGGAGAGCTGTGGGAAGTTCAGAATCCATCGTCTTGTGACATCAACATTTTCCACAAAAAAAAAATATTTTAGAAAAAAATATTTAGATTGTTATTATCGCGAGAACAATGGCTTCCACTTTAAAATTGCAACTTTTCAGGAATAGAAAGCCTGCAGTTTCTATAAGCTGGATTGGCAATCGATGATGTCACAAGACGATGGGTTTCTGACTTGACCACAGCCCTCCTCTGAGAAAAAAAGAAAAAAAAGAAAAAAAGCTATTTTTGAGTGAGGACCAATTATATGAACATAGGTTGAAAAGTGGTGAACTACTAAGTATTTGTTTAGGTATTTGTACTTTACTTGAGTATTTCCAATTTCCAGTACTTTTACTTCTACTTCACTATACATCTCTGATCCAAATATAGTACTTTTACTCCACTACATTTATTTGAAAACTTTAGTTATGGTCTGTGGTTCTCAAAGTGTGGTCTGGGGACCCCCAGGGGTCCTACACACATCAGCTATGTACACAATATATAATCTTGTATGTCAATAGACTACACATAAATGTAGGGGTCCTCACAATTTTTTTAAATGTATAACTACCATTTTTTATACTTACCGCTGCGATGCTCTATTGGGGGTGGCCTGCACCCCCCCCCCCCTCCATTCTTTTGAGTTTTGCCGGCATCTCCAGGTCCCTTTTGGTTTCCTGTTACAACTTGACTTTGATAAAGTACCTTGAATTGAATTTCAGTTTGAAATTGTTTCTAAGTTGTTTAATTAGGTAAATGTTAGAAAAAGTGTTAAAATGGTTTAATAAAACACGTTAAAACTGTGGGAAAAGGTTAAATAAAAACCGTTAAAACTTTCCATTTTGTGGTGTCCTTCCTTGTGTTGAAGTCTCCATTTTGAGCCATTGGTTATTTTTCCTTAAATTGTTTGGAGACCGCAACAAGTGTCTCAGTGGCTCAAGGTCGCCTGAGACGGCGCGCCTCCATTGTCATCACAGAAAACAAGCGCTCCTTCCGCACGCGTCTCCTACGGATTCCAATATAGCATTCTGGACGGGTCATAATAGTAAACACATTTAGAGAGAATTAATATAGAGGGTCTGGACGGGTCATAATAGTAAACACATTTAGAGAGAATTAATATAGAGGGTCTGGACGGGTCATAATAGTAAACACATTTAGAGAGAATTAATATAGAGGGTCTGGGACGGGTCATAATAGTAAACACATTTAGAGAGAATTAATATAGAGGGTCTGGACGGGTCATAATAGTAAACACATTTAGAGAGAATTAATATAGAGGGTCTGGACGGGTCATAATAGTAAACACATTTAGAGAGAATTAATATAGAGGGTCTGGACGGGTCATAATAGTAAACACATTTAGAGAGAATTAATATAGAGGGTCTGGACAGGTCATAATAGTAAACACATTTAGAGAGAATTAATATAGAGGGTCTGGACAGGTCATAATAGTAAACACATTTAGAGAGAATTAATATAGAGGGTCTGGGACGGGTCATAATAGTAAACACATTTAGAGAGAATTAATATAGAGGGTCTGGACAGGTCATAATAGTAAACACATTTAGAGAGAATTAATATAGAGGGTCTGGACGGGTCATAATAGTAAACACATTTAGAGAGAATTAATATAGAGGGTCTGGACGGGTCATAATAGTAAACACATTTAGAGAGAATTAATATAGAGGGTCTGGACGGGTCATAATAGTAAACACATTTAGAGAGAATTAATATAGAGGGTCTATCAAAGGACGGAGGCAGAAGCGGAGGACCAGAAGCACCCAGAAGCACCCAGAAGCAGAACACGGCAGGCAGGATGAGATCAAGTCCAGTATTTATTAACAATAAACAGCAATCACAAGGAAGGGACACTAAACTATACTGGGACACACTAAAGGAATGACATGTAAGGGAAAGACTCTCACAGAAGACATTAACTCAGTGGTTCTCAACCTTTTCAGGTCACGACCCCCAAAATAATCATATTTTAACTGGGGACCCCCAAAATAATTATATTTTAACTGGGGACCCCCAAAATAATTATATTTTAACTGGGGACCCCCAAAATAATCATATTTTACATGTTGTATAACACGGTTCTATTGTGAAAATAGCAGATCTAGATGCTCACAACGCGAGGCGTTGTGAGCATCTAGATCTGCTATTTACAGTTTTGTTTAATTTGTTAATTTTAAAAAGTCCTTATATTGTCACCTTTGAAATGTGGAGATACCCTCTATACACTTTATGTGGTTAATCATCTGTGGACCCCCCAAAATAAATGTGGGACCCCCCTGGGGGTCCCGACCCACAGGTTGAGAACCACTGCATAACTAATAACAGACTTACAGCAGGGTATACTGTACATACTGTACATACTGTACATATAGGCAGGAACACACAGCAACACTGACTACTCTGAACACAAGGAGGTTTAAATACACACTGACTGAACACAAGGAGGTTTAAATACACACTGACTGAACACAAGGAGGTTTAAATACACACTGACTGAACACAAGGAGGTTTAAATACACACTGACTGAACACAAGGAGGTTTAAATACACACTGACTGAACACAAGGAGGTTTAAATACACACTGACTGAACACAAGGAGGTTTAAATACACACTGACTGAACACAAGGAGGTTTAAATACACACTGACTGAACACAAGGTGGTTTAAATACACACTGACTGAACACAAGGAGGTTTAAATACACACTGACTGAACACAAGGAGGTTTAAATACACACTGACTGAACACAAGGAGGTTTAAATACACACTGACTGAACACAAGGAGGTTTAAATACACACTGACTGAACACAAGGAGGTTTAAATACACACTGACTGAACACAAGGAGGTTTAAATACACACTGACTGAACACAAGGAGGTTTAAATACACACTGTCTGACACATGGTCGGCTAAAAGACTAACAATACACAGGTGGAGAACACTAGTAAGACGCCTCAGGGCGACAAGCAACCTCGCCCTAAAGGGAGAGGTCGCGCCACAGTGATGTGGACATCAGGGATGTGGACATCAGGGATCTCCATATATGGGCATAAAAGGTGTTTGTCCCCCCTGGCATCACAGGGAACTCTCTAACAGGGCATCATTAATATATATTGATGACATCAGAGAACTCCTTATATGGGCATAAAAGGGATTCTGATAGTGTGACATCACAGTGAAGCCAGAGCGTGATGTCAGAGCGGCAAATCCATTCTGTTAAGAGTGGTTCCCCTGACATCACAGTGACATCACAGTGATGTCAGAGCAGCAAACCAATAGACCGTAACAATGTGTACACGTCCAGACAGACGGACGGACAAGCTGTGACGTTTCTCAAAGTAAACCAATCACAGTGAGGTAACAGTAACAATAGGCCAGTCAATCTGAACCAATCACAGTGAGGTAACAGTAACAATAGGCCAGTCAATCTGAACCAATCACAGTGAGGTAACAGTAACAATAGGCCAGTCAATCTGAACCAATCACAGTGAGGTAACAGTAACAATAGGCCAGTCAATCTGAACCAATCACAGTGAGGTAACAGTAACAATAGGCCAGTCAATCTGAACCAATCACAGTGAGGTAACAGTAACAATAGGCCAGTCAATCTGAACCAATCACAGTGAGGTAACAGTAACAATAGGCCAGTCAATCTGAACCAATCACAGTGAGGTAACAGTAACAATAGGCCAGTCAATCTGAACCAATCACAGTGAGGTAACAGTAACAATAGGCCAGTCAATCTGAACCAATCACAGTGAGGTAACAGTAACAATAGGCCAGTCAATCTGAACCAATCACAGTGAGGTAACAGTAACAATAGGCCAGTCAATCTGAACCAATCACAGTGAGGTAACAGTAACAATAGGCCAGTCAATCTGAACCAATCACAGTGAGGTAACAGTAACAATAGGCCAGTCAATCTGAACCAATCACAGTGAGGTAGCAGTAACAATAGGCCAGTCAATCTGAGGTTTGACCCAAAACAAATTGCAATAGTAATGATCCTTAGGGTCATCCAAAAAACATGTAAAAAGAGGGGAAAAAGACCCCCCCAAAAAATCTTCTTTAAGTAGCCTGTATAGTAAGTGAAGGGAGCCAAACTTTAACCCCCTGAAGTTTTTTTTGGAAGACCCTAAGGATCATAAAAAACACTGAATGATTACTTTTGGGTCAAACCCTTTTTTCTTTTAGCTTAGATTGACTGGTCTACACAGTAAAACAGGAAACACTAGGACAGGTATTGTACGATATATAATATAATATAATATAAATATAATATAAATATACAGTATATACACACAGCATACGAAAACCATATGGGAGGGACATGGTAATAAATACAAATCAATAAACAACATGAGAATGAATGAATGAATGAATGCATGAATGAAAGCCTTTATTTTGAACATGTTAAAAAAAATTGACAATGTTAAAAAAAATAATCGAAAATATTAATTTAAAAATAAAGTTACAAAGCAAGTCAAAACAAGCCTCACTGGTATCGTTGCTGTCGGGTGGAAACCTTGTATGTACAAAACCGTTCTGTATTTATTATTTTAAAAGATATTTAAAATGGTAATAATAGTCCATCTACAAGGCTATTCTCACTACTAAAATGGTAATAATAGTCCATCTACAAGGCTATTCTCACTACTAAAATGGTAATAATAGTCCATCTACAAGGCTATTCTCACTACTAAAATGGTAATAATAGTCCATCTACAAGGCTATTCTCACTACTAAAATGGTAATAATAGTCCATCTACAAGGCTATTCTCACTACTTTAGTGCGGCACTCTCGTGAAGTATGGCTTTAATGTACGCCTGACTGCAACGACATACAGTACATACATATGTACATATGTATATACATACAGTACAGTAAGATATACAGTACATATAAATATATACAGTACAGTAAGATATACAGTACAGTAAGAAAAACAAACAAATACATTTAAAAAAGCCCCTGAGCTTGTTGAATGAGAAAACCAGCAGGACAGAATCAGGGACGTGCTGGGCCCCTGATTCAGCCCGGGAAAAAGAGTTGTAGAGGCCCTCATTGCAGCGCTATAGAGAGAGATCTCTCTCTATAGCGCTGCTGCTACTCAAAGATTTGCCATTTCAGATCATGACAAGTGACAAGCCAGTGGGCCAATTACATGAGTTATATTTCGTCGTCGTCGGGTGGAAACCTTGTATGTCCAAAACCGTTTGTTTTGTATTTATCATTTAACATTTTATTATTATTTTTTCCTAATGGCCGGCCTGGACCGTCCGGGAATGAACCGGCCGTTCGGGAGTTGTCCCGCTTTTCCCAATGGCCAGCACGTCCCTGGACAGAATCTTCACTCTACAACCATTAGGTGTAAAGTAGCTGTACTGACACTCTGACAGGCCGCTGGCTAAAAGACTAGTAGGATTTCTGTACCCCTACGAGGGCTCAACTTAAACTAAACTACTTTGCTACTCACCTGACAAAAGGAGAGGTTTGCCACCGCAGAGAATCCTGAGACATCCTGGGCTAGTCTTTCAGTCAGCCTCTGAACCAGAGCTAGGTGTAGGAGGTCTCAGGCTAAACCTCTGAACCAGAGCTAGGTGTAGGAGGTCTCAGGCTAAACCTCTGAACCAGAGCTAGGTGTAGGAGGTACCAAAACCTCTGAACCAGAGCTAGGTGTAGGAGGTCTCAGGCTAAACCTCTGAACCAGAGCTAGGTGTAGGAGGTCTCAGGCTAAACCTCTGAACCAGAGCTAGGTGTAGGAGGTCTCAGGCTAAACCTCTGAACCAGAGCTAGGTGTAGGAGGTCCCAGACTAAACCTCTGAACCAGAGCTAGGTGTAAAGGTCCCGGGCTAAACCTCTGAACCAGAGCTAGGTGTAGGAGGTCTCAGGCTAAACCTCTGAACCAGAGCTAGGTGTAGGAGGTCTCAGGCTAAACCTCTGAACCAGAGCTAGGTGTAGGAGGTCCCAGACTAAACCTCTGAACCAGAGCTAGGT
The DNA here is from genome assembly GCF_963921795.1 of Nannobrachium achirus. NCBI lineage: Eukaryota > Metazoa > Chordata > Actinopteri > Myctophiformes > Myctophidae > Nannobrachium > Nannobrachium achirus. The sequence continues at coordinate 52,459,765 of NC_137830.1, forward strand.
GTAAAGGTCCCGGGCTAAACCTCTGAACCAGAGCTAGGTGTAGGAGGTCTCAGACTAAACCTCTGAACCAGAGCTAGGTGTAGGAGGTCTCAGGCTAAACCTCTGAACCAGAGCTAGGTGTAGGTCGTCTCAGGCTAAACCTCTGAACCAGAGCTAGGTGTAGGAGGTCTCAGGCTAAGGCTCTGAACCAGAGCTAGGTGTAGGAGGTCTCAGGCTAAGGCTCTGAACCAGAGCTAGGTGTAGGAGGTCTCAGACTAAACCTCTGAACCAGAGCTAGGTGTAGGAGGTCTCAGGCTAAACCTCTGAACCAGAGCTAGGTGTAGGAGGTCCCAGGCTAAACCTCTGAACCAGAGCTAGGTGTAAAGGTCCCGGGCTAAAGGCCCATTCCCACTGGGCCACATAACAGGCCACATAACAGATAAAAAAATCTCTTTCTCCAGATATTTTTCCATTCAAAGTAGATGGTAGATACAGATAAAACGATATCTACCACAGATATTTGCCACAGATACTTTTATCTGTGGCAGCTATTTTTTATATCTGTATCTACCATCCACTTTGAATGGAAAAATATCTAACCCTAACCCTGTTATCTGGCCCAGTGGGAATGGGCCTTAAGGCTGGCTAACTAAGACCAGGGGTCTATACTTGCTCCCCTCCTCATTGCCCTCTACAACAAATCTCTTCTCCGAAAACAGACGATGTACAGTACAAGCTCATAACATGTTGCAGTTGTGTGCTTGTACATCGACTGTTTTCAGAGAGTGTTGGCATATTATATGATGTTATATCATGTTATATCATATTATATCATATTATATAACATTTACATATACCATATTATATCATATTATATTATATCATATTATATCATATTATATCATGCCCAGAATGGCATGTCATAGTCGGTCGTGGTTCATTTCCAGGGTTTATTAAAATAGTAAAAGAAATAGTACAGTAACAGTCCTGTATCCAAAGTAAAGTAAAAGTGCAAAAGCATTGGCATAAAAATATACTTGCAGTTATAAAGAGAACAAAAGGCTGGCAGACAAAATGTTTAGTCGCAAGGCATCAACTGATCTGTAGAATAAATGTTTTCCTAGGTTTGTTTCTCAGAGAAAGTTGAGTTTGTCTGAGGTGTGTATACGTCAGACTAAGGGCTCGTACAAACTGCCCGACTTTTTGATCCCAATATGCTGTCGCCGACCATTTTTGGGGGTACATGGGTATCTTAGTGGTGTAGTGTATCTTGTAGACCAGTATTTTGCCAGGTACATGGGTATCTTAGTGGTGTAGTGTATCTTGTAGACCAGTATTTTGCCAGGTACATGGGTATCTTAGTGGTGTAGTGTATCTTGTACACCAGGCCCATTGAAAGTTGCTGTACTCTGTCAGCTACTCTGAGCCTCCCCACTCTTGACAGGTGAGTAGCGGTGAGGTGAGTCTGAAAAGGAAGGTTAAGCAGCACACTTAGTGATTATATCAAGACACTCATAGAATCGGGTCAAAATTCAAATGTTCACAATTTTTCAAAAATAGCAGATCTACAAGCTTGCAGCGCGGCACTCGGTGCCGCGCTGTGAGCTTGTATATCTGCTTTTTTTCAATAGTTAAAGGAGCTATAGTCAACTTTTTCATTGTAGGGCCGACACTTTGTTTACATCCTAGTCTATAGACTAGAATGTAAACAAAGTGTCGGGTCTGACAATGGCCAAAATGATTCTTTTACGCTTTTTGTGGTAATTTTTGAATAGAAACACATGAAGCTTATTTTCTTATAAAATATTTTCGAAACATTATTTTTTAAGTGTGCCTGCCATGCAATGCAATGGCAAAACACTTATTGTAATCCGCCATACTTAAGTCAGTAAGTCGGTAATGTTCTTGCAAATTTCGGCACGTAATAACTGCCGAACGATTTACGCCACCGCCGCAATATATACATCAAAACGTGCGGCTCGGCCGGGAATGGTGTGCTATTACTTTTCTTTCCGATCCGCGTTACCATTGCGACGTAATTCGCAAAAAACGACGCCCAAAAAACCCATTGACTTAGAATGGGGGAAATTTCGCCACGTAATAACTGCCGCACGATTTACGCCACCCCCGCAATATATACATCAAAATGTGCGGCTCGGCCGGGAATGGTGTGCTATTACTTTTCTTTCCGATCCGCGTTACCATGGCAACGTAATTCGCAAAAAACTACGCGCAAAAACCCCCATTGACTTTGAATGGGGGACTCCGAAAAAAAAACAGAAACTTTGGCGCCACATCAGGGCTCCATTGTGCGACCTAATAACTTGCATATGCGACGTAATTTCATAAAGTGCGAGTTAAAATGTAACCAGGTCGCGCTGGTGCGAGTTGGAAAAAAAGAGGGGACAAAAAGAAAATCCTCAATCGAAGATCGCCTGACGCCTCTCTCTCTCTCTCTCTCTCGCTCCGTCTCTCTCTCTCCCTGGCTGCCTGCCTGCAGAGGCTATGCTCGGCCCCTCCCCTTCTCTTTCTCTTTCACTCACATACAGTACACACACACTTTATCGTTGGTCCGGTGGTGGTGGCTGGTGGGTGGGTCACACACGCAGACAGACAGACAGACAGACAGACAGACAGACAGACAGACAGACAGACAGACAGACAGACAGACAGACAGACTCTCTCATCGCTCGTGGATGTTTCCACCGTTGGTTACATTAACCTACTGTTACGTTAAAACAGCTGTGTGACTCGTTAAGTTCCTCAGTGCCCAAAATGCGCTTCTCACTTCATAGCCAATTAGCTCAAATGAACGGCAGCTGTAAACTTTTCTGCCTTTGGCGTCTCGTGTGTGTGTGTGTGTGTGTGTGTGTGTGTCTTTAGTGTAGCGTGTGCGTGTGTGTGTGTGTGTGTGTGTGTGTGTGTGTGTGTGTGTGTGTGTGTGTGTGTGTGTGTGCGTGTGTGTGTGTGTGTGTGTCCAAGTGAACGTTTTCTGTTGATATCAAGCAGCTTACTTCCCAGTATCTCACTCTAAAACCATAAGGACAATTTTATTTTTCCATCCTGCATGAAAGCAGGCCTATTGCATTTAGTCTACGTTGTGCAAGTTTAAAGTCATAGTTCTATATTGCGTTTGTTAGCCGAGATATTCGTAAATCTTTCTTGAATTAATGTCTTTAGTTTGCAAATATTAACTTGAAGCAAAAATCCATAAAAACTAGGCTACAGCTTTTTTTTTACTTATCATGAGACATATTGTTATCGGGGTATTCAACAACATTATATCAAATATCAAAGGCTTTCCTAATATCACACAGCCTTAGTGCTGACCTATTTTTACTGCTGCTCATGCAGAGAAACCTAAAGTTCAGATTAAAATATTTAGCAAATATCAAGTTAGGGTCATTGTCAATCTTTACATCAAGGCAAATTGAAATGGCTTATGGTATGGAAATGAACACAACTGTCATCAGTATAATAAGTTATGTATTAATACCACGCTAATACGCTATACAAAGAAAAATTTGGTGCTACCTAATTTCTGATTGTGCTACTTAATTAAAACGTAGGTGGCACCAGTGCTACCTGTGAAAAAGTTAGTCTGGAGCCCTGCGCCACATAACTCTGCCATACTTTTGCCTAGCAACGTGATTTAAACTTTAAAATGCACACACAACTTTGGTCTTTTTCCAGCCAATAGGGATGAGCTGTAATTGATTAAGCCCCGCCCCCTCTATAACAGGAAGTGCCCTTTGCCAAACAGGAAGTGCCCATAGAGTTATAATATTAATAGAGAGGACACATATATCCCCGCCCGTCCACTTGCATTGAGTTGCTCACCCAGCGCATGAGGCGTTTTCACCCCTCCATCCGGGTAGTAAAACGTGACGTAGTGGGTCTACTGTGACGCATTTTGCGTCATCGAATTTGTTCATGGACGCGCTTGGGCACAAAGTCATGAACGAGCACTGCCACTGTGAACGCGCTGGGGCTCAAGTCATGAACGAGCGCCGCGAGTACGAGCTCTGTTGGTTTAGACGGTTGAGAAACGCTCTCTAGTGGGGAAGAAAGGGAAACGCCGCCCAGTACAGCTCCTCTCCCCGGTTGAGAAGCACTCTGCTCGGATTCGATCTTACGATACGTCCCGCTGGACTGAGGCATCGCCTGGAAGTGTAACTCCACGTTGAATTAATTAACCATTGTGTATTTCATGGTTTAACCTAGGGGGTCCGCGGGGACACTGCAGGGGGTCCGCGAAATTGTTGAAAAAAAAAAAAACGTTATATATTTTTTATTTTTATTTAAAAAAAGAAAGAAAAATAATAATTTGTCTTTAAATATAACAAAAAGACATGATTCTGTCTCTTTTGAATAGCTTGTATAAATGATTATTGTGCAATTGACAGATTGTTAGTGATAGATTGATAGTATTGACATTGGTTCTCAGTTATTAAGGTATGTTTATAAATGGAAGTGGTACAGCCATGCACTTGTACATGCATGTTGGATGGAGCAGGGACCCCCAAGGTAGGGGGTCCCTACTCCATCTCCCCATCAGTTTGGGGGTCCCTGGCCTGAAAACGTTGAAGACCACTGTAAACAAACAAACAGAATGCATTTCAAATAGATCAGTGGTTCTCAAAGTGGATTCCAGGGACTCTGTGGGGTCTATACAAGTGTATACTGACAGTGTACAAATGGAACCAACATTTGGTTAATTTGGTTCCATTTGTATGCTGTAAAGAGTTAAGGGGAGACCTTGAAAATGTGAAAGTTTGAGAAACACTGGAATAGATTACCAAAGTGGAATCCATATTAATAACCAAGTCCATTGCTTGAAGTTTCTGAGGTAAATTAGTTAATGTATACCTCTATGAAATTAACTGTTATGGTTTATACACACCATTGACAATGGTCTAACGTTTTTACATGTGAAATTCATTCAAAAAAGTGTGTTATTTTGTGTCATATGGTCCTGGCCTGTGGCCATCCTGGCTATAGTCCAAACCTTTTACATATAGCCTAACTAGAGTATTAACTAAACCAATTAACCAAACCAAACCTGGTTCAGAGACCACAGATAAGTTTATGAATACTTTATAAATGTAGATATTATAATGATTATGATCCAATATTTATCAGACAACCAACAAATGTATCACAAAGGATTTATTTTGTATAAACCAGAAGTAGGCCTACTAGAGGTCACACATTTAGGAAACCCCCCCCCCCCCCCCCCCCCCCCCCAGTTCCCCAGAACAGTGTTGTCCATGGTCGGCAAGTTGACCTGGTGAACACCTACAAATATCTAGGCACTATGTTTGATAGTAAGCTTAAATTCGATGTGAACTGTGAAACATTTGCAAGAAAGGTCAGCAACACCTCTATTGTTTAAGAAGGCTTGCTACATTTCAGGTTGACAAATCCTTAATGAAACTGTTCTACAGTGCTTTTATTGAGTCAATACTCTCCTTCTCCATCATTTGTTGGTATATGGAAACCTGAACGTAAAGGACAAAAATCACCTTAGGAGAATTGTGAGAACGGCTTCAAAGATAGCTGGAGTAGACTTCAGTAGCCTGGATCAAGTCAGTAGCCTGGACCCTAACCCTACCAAAGGCAGGTGCTTAAGAAAGCCAAGTCCATTGGTATGGACAGCTCTCATCCTCTCAGCTCTGAGTACAAGCTGCCTACTGCCTACTACAAGCTGTAGTTGTAGTTTCATCATCTTTCAGGTACAGATATTTGACTGCACAGGTGTTAAAATAATGTGATGGAATATGATCAAAAAGATGATCTGGCTGGCTGGGAATTGGCTGGGAATGTATTCTGTTGTTTCAGAAATGTATTTTCAACATGGTATGAACAATGTATAATTATAATAAAGCTCTATATTCTGATAGCAATCATTACCATAAGAGTATGTGTACAGCAACAGGTGTCTGTATCTCCAGCTGTATAAACTGAAAATGATTTTAGGTGGGTTGACAATTTTATCACTGTACACTGATTGAGTGTACAGTGAGTGCTCCAGTTCCAATGTTGCATGCTCACTTGTTTATCAACTATCATGACATAAGTTCTTGCTTTGGATAGAAGTGGTATTTTGGACTCTCCCATTATTTACAACAGGGGTCTTCAACAGGGGGTCCGGGACCCCTAGGGGGTCCTCAGAGTTACTATAGGGGGTCCTCCAAATCTTTGTGTGATAGAAACTTTTTTCTATTCCACTTGAACCCTAGTGTCCTTATTCTGAGAACTTTAGACAAAAATAGCCGATCTACAAGCTCACTGTGAGCTTGTAGATCTGCTATTTTTGGCAAAGGGCTTTGGTGTAGAGGGGAAAAAGAGCAGACTAATTACAGAGTGAAAGTGAAGCTTATTAAGTATTGACGGTTCAAGTGGTTAAATATCTGAAAACACAAATTGACATGAATCCAAAATACACTGATGATTGTGCGGTCAGGCGAATAAACTATATGGAATCTATGAAAAGGTTGTGGGGGTCCCTGCTTCATCTCTATCTCATCTGGGTCCGTTGCCTGAAAACGTTGAAGACCCCTGATTTACAATATCAACCTGTGTTGTCATTCAGTGTGGTAATCTTAGCATTTTGCATGGATTCCTTGGGTGAAACGAGTCATAGTTAAAGTTACTGGTCTGTTCTAGACAAGCCTAGAGTTGTGTTCTGTTCCAGAAACAAGTTTAAATATAATTCATATAGGCCTAGTAGCTACAGTCTGAAATAGAGTATTTTTATTAGATGACAGTGTGTTGACATATAGAGACATTCTTTGAAATCCACATTAGATATTATATATATACTCTATGCATTAGATGCACTTTGTCCAAAATGAATACATTTAATTACGCATTTGTAAGTGTCACAGACAGAGTGATGGAGACAGGCCATGAGACAGACCCACTTATAACTCTATGAGACAGACAGGCCTACTCAGAAATGGCTTTCGCCTACTTGTGGGTTATCAAACCATGTATGTATCGCATTTAAATTCCATTTTGATAGTAAATCTTCATTAACATTTCACGTAAAGCTTCTATTTAAAAAAAAGATCGGACTTTTCAGAACCCAATGCAAAGTCAATGGCAGACAGCCTCTGTCAAGATGACAAAACGCGAAAATCGTAATAACTAATACTAATGAGTAAACCAACAGTTTTATAAGAACAATATTGTTGTAACTAAGAGATTCGGGAAGGTATCTATATTTAATAAACACAGAATAAGAAGTAATAAGAAGAAGTCGCTATGGTTATTTCCTGGTTTAATGCGGTCTGCGGTGCGGTGCTCTCCGCTCCGGAGAGGAACAGAGGATTCAGCTGTCTGGAGTGGAGGGGGTGGAGCCAAAATGCGCGTTCATGAGATTAGACCCAACTGCAGTACCTCAAAACGGCCAACATGTCCTTTTGGTTTCAGGGGTTCTGGGGGCTTGGAAGTGCCTCTACATCTCATGAACCGTTTATCGTACAGAGTTGTGGCTGGTGTCATACATTTTTTTTTTCTCAAAAAATTTTTTTTCTCAAAGTTTTTTTTTTCTCAAAATTTTTTTTCTCAAAAATTTTTTTTCTCAATTTTTTTTTCTCAATTTTTTTTTTCTTTCAAATTTTTTTTTCTCAATTTTTTTTTCTCTCAATTTTTTTTTCTCTCAAATTTTTTTTTTCTCTCAAATTTTTTTTTCTCAAATTTTTTTTTCTTTTTTTTTCTCAATTTTTTTTTCTCAAATTTTTTGCTCAAAAATTTTTTTTTCTCAAATTTTTTTTTCTCAAAAATTTTTTTTTCTCAAATTTTTTTTCTCAAAAAACTTTTTTTTCTCAAAAAACTTTTTTTCTCAAAAAACTTTTTTTTTCTCAAAAAACTTTTTCTCAATTTTTTTTTCTTTTTTTTTCTCAATTTTTTTTTCTCTCAAATTTTTTTCTCAAAAATTTTTTTTTCTCAAAAATTTTTTTTTCTCAATTTTTTTTTCTCAAAAAACTTTTTTCTCAAAAAACTTTTTTTCTCAAAAACTTTTTTTTTCTCAAAAAACTTTTTCTCAATTTTTTTTTCTCAAAATTTTTTTTTCTCAAATTTTTTTTTTCTCAAAAATGTTTTTTTTTCTCAATTTTCTATCTCAAAAATCTCTATTTCGCCAAACAGGAAGTGCCCCTCACCAAACAGGAAGTGACCCTTTACCTCGTGAACCGTTTGTCGTACAGACGCGTAAATGTAACGCTAATGCTAACACCAACCGCTACACAAGGTTGCACAGACTTAGCGAGCTGCAGGCACACTTAAAAATTCTTAGAAATTTTCTTTTCTAGTTTTATTTTAGCATCCGTTTTTCAAGAAAAAGTTGACTATAGCTCCTTTAAAGCATAAAATAATGACACTCAATAATGTGTACCCGTTGTTAAGGCATGTCTGAAGTTGAACTGAGGGGTGGAGGAGAGGGATCAGACTGGGGCTCAGCAGCACCAGGGGAGAAGAGGGAATCATAGGTAGGAGGATCATCCATAGATTGGTCCTGAGATGCTGTGGTCGTCGCCTGAAAGAAAGAAGACCAAAGGGATGATGATGCATGATACTCTAATGTACTTTTTTTTTTTTTTTTTTTTTTTTTTTCTAAATTTTTATCCCCCAATTTTGTAACCCATTTTTTCACCCAGTGCCAATTGCCTATGTAATCCTGGGCTCTGCTCTCCCTCTGACGTGCCTGGGGAGACAACGGACTGACCTCATGCTTCCTTCTATGCATGAGGAGTCCAAGTTGCTTCTTTTCACCTGACAGTGGAGATTTCCCTGGTTTGGACGTAGCGCGTGGAAGGAACACGTTATTCCAACCAGTTCCTTTCCCCTCCATCAGGCGCCCCGGCTGGCCAGGGGGAGGCATTATTGAGACCAGATTTACGTGCATGTTTTTGTGAGGGTATCAACCCTAGGAGACACGGGGAGAACATGCAAACTCCACACAGAAAGGCCCTATCGCCAACCCCACCTAGGGTGTGGGCGCTGATGACGCGGAGGGAGGAACACGCCGCCAGCGCCCACAGCGTCCCCCGGCGGGAATCGAACCCAGGACCTTTTAGCTGTGAGGCGAAGCGCTAACCACTGCGCCACCGTGCCCAAGTACATTAAACTACTTGTAGCTATACTGTATCATACATGGGCAACTGGCCCCGGGGGCCACATGCGGCCCCCACCTTCACTTAATGCGGCCCGCAGGTTAATACCGGAATACTGATATATTATTGATTTCAGCTGTTACAATTCCAAACATGACCTGCTTTAATTCCGTCAGTCTATGTTAGTAGCTTAATGACTAGTATAGTAGTATTAAAATGTATGTTTTATGTCCAATGCATTTGTATTTAGGTTCATAAATTTAACATGAGTATATAACTAAATGCGTTTGAAATTAAATAAAAATGTTACATTTCAGGATTCCAATTAAAAAGAAGCAAAAATAGCCGATCTACAAGCTCAAGCTATTTTTGCTTATTTTGTATGAGATACTAGAATGACAAAGATGGACGTAGCAATATGCAATGTGGCCCTCTGGAGTGAAGGTGGAAATATAGTGGCCCTCGCCATCATCAAAGTTGCCCACCCCTGCTGTATATAAACACTTATTTAGAAGTAAAAGGCCAATTTTAAATGTTTTACTTGAGTAAAAAGTACAACAATATCAGCATCGAACAACAAAAACAAACTAGAAGAAGTGCTCTTCCGAGCACATGTCTCCACCAGCCACGCGTCCTGGTGGTGCTATAGAGCACAGGTCTCCACCAGCCACGCGTCCTGGTGGTGCTATAGAGCACAGGTCTCCACCAGCCACGCGTCCTGGTGGTGCTATAATAGCACAGGTCTCCACCAGACCACGCGTCCTGGTGGTGCTATAATAGCACAGGTCTCCACCAGCCACGCGTCCTGGTGGTGCTATAATAGCACAGGTCTCCACCAGCCACGCGTCCTGGTGGTGCTATAATAGCACAGGTCTCCACCAGCCATGCGTCCTGGTGGTGCTATAATAGCACAGGTCTCCACCAGCCACGCGTCCTGGTGGTGCTATAATAGCACAGGTCTCCACCAGGCCAGGCGTCCTGGTGGTGCTATAATAGCACAGGTCTCCACCAGACCACGCGTCCTGGTGGTGCTATAATAGGCCAATGTAAAAAGGGTGGCATGTGTTCTTCACCAATCTTAGACCTTTCATGGCGCCACCATGAGGCTGATTTGAACATTTTGTAGTGTAATTTCTTCCTTGGCCGTTTGCGATTGTGCGTGCACAATTTCATTACAATTGCACGCTGTGTTTGATTTGAGGCATTTTGTTCGAAACGGATCAATCCTGCTAAGTTTGGAGGCCAGATCATCTTGATCATATGACTGTAGAGATACTGTGTACTGATTTGTGTTCATTTTGGGTAAAATCTGAAGGAGTAATATCCAAAAATGTGTCTTACATAAGTCGGCCTTCTGGTGGCGCTATAAAAGGCTGATGTGAAAAATACAAGGAAAGGGGTTTTCCTTGGCCTAGGGAGTGCGCTTACAAAGTTTGAAACTGATCGGTGGAGTTATAGGTAAAACCACAAATAGTTATAGTGCCACCATGAGGCTGATTTAAAAAAATTGAAGTGGCATTTCTTCCTCGGCCTAGTGGGAACGTGTGTGCGTTATTTCATGTTAATTGCACTCTGCGTTTGTGATTTGAAACACAAACTCAACATTTGACACAAACTCGGAGGACGGACGGACGGACGGACGGACGCACGGACAGGGGCGAAAACATACTCTCCCCCTGCCTTCGGCTGGTGGAGACAAACAAACATTTGAGAAACACAGTTGTATAAAACAGCAACGTACCAGTGGTGGCTGGTAGGAGGATGCAGAACATAGTTCTATAAAACAACGTACCAGTGGTGGCTGGTAGGAGGATGCAGAACACAGTTGTATAAAACAACGTACCAGTGGTAGCTGGTAGGAGGATGCAGAACACAGCTCTATAAAACAACGTACCAGTGGTAGCTGGTAGGAGGATGCAGAACACAGTTCTATAAAACAACGTACCAGTGGTAGCTGGTAGGAGGATGCAGAACATAGTTCTATAAAACAACGTACCAGTGGTGGCTGGTAGGAGGATGTAGAACATAGTTCTATAAAACAACGTACCAGTGGTAGCTGGTAGGAGGATGCAGAACATAGTTCTATAAAACAACGTACCAGTGGTGGCTGGTAGGAGGATGCAGAACACAGCTCTATAAAACAACGTACCAGTGGTAGCTGGTAGGAGGATGCAGAACACAGTTCTATAAAACAACGTACCAGTGGTAGCTGGTAGGAGGATGCAGAACACAGCTCTATAAAACAACGTACCAGTGGTAGCTGGTAGGAGGATGCAGAACACAGCTCTATAAAACAACGTACCAGTGGTGGCTGGTAGGAGGATGCAGAACACAGCTCTATAAAACAACGTACCAGTGGTGGCTGGTAGGAGGATGCAGAACACAGTTCTATAAAACAACGTACCAGTGGTAGCTGGTAGGAGGATGCAGAACATAGTTCTATAAAACAACGTACCAGTGGTGGCTGGTAGGAGGATGTAGAACATAGTTCTATAAAACAACGTACCAGTGGTAGCTGGTAGGAGGATGCAGAACACAGTTCTATAAAACAACGTACCAGTGGTAGCTGGTAGGAGGATGTAGAACATAGTTCTATAAAACAACGTACCAGTGGTAGCTGGTAGGAGGATGCAGAACATAGTTCTATAAAACAACGTACCAGTGGTGGCTGGTAGGAGGATGCAGAACACAGCTCTATAAAACAACGTACCAGTGGTAGCTGGTAGGAGGATGCAGAACACAGTTCTATAAAACAACGTACCAGTGGTAGCTGGTAGGAGGATGCAGAACACAGCTCTATAAAACAACGTACCAGTGGTAGCTGGTAGGAGGATGCAGAACACAGCTCTATAAAACAACGTACCAGTGGTAGCTGGTAGGAGGATGCAGAACACAGCTCTATAAAACAACGTACCAGTGGTAGCTGGTAGGAGGATGCAGAACATAGTTCTATAAAACAACGTACCAGTGGTAGCTGGTAGGAGGATGCAGAACACAGTTCTATAAAACAACGTACCAGTGGTAGCTGGTAGGAGGATGCAGAACAGTTCTATAAAACAACGTACCAGTGGTAGCTGGTAGGAGGATGCAGAACAGTTCTATAAAACAACGTACCAGTGGTAGCTGGTAGGAGGATGCAGAACACAGCTCTATAAAACAACGTACCAGTGGTGGCTGGTAGGAGGATGAAGGCTCTTGGGGGTGGAGTGGGTAGGAGTACGTTGGTCCATGTGATGGACTAGCAGTAGGATGAGCTGAGGTGGAAGGCTGGGTGTTGTCCTGTAATTGAACCAAGGAAGTTGGACTGTGTTGATTTCGTCGACTAAAACTATGATGAAAAATGTTTGTCGACTGCGTTTTTTTTCACTGACGAAAACTAAATAAAAACTAAGCTGTGATGACTAAAACTAAGACTAAATATATTGACAATTTTGTCAACAAAATAAAAACCAGACTAAAACGTTAGGGAGGGACTGGTGGAGAAGAGAGTCATTTTATGTTTGGTTGCTCACAACGCGTCGCAGTTGTGAGCTTGTAGATCGGCTATTTTCAGCACGCAACCAAGTGTAAAATTACGATTACGATGGCATCAAGGCCTGCCAAAATACTTTTCAGTTGACTAGTTCAACAGTAGATTTAGTCGCCTAAAAAAACGTATGATGTTTAGTCGACTAAAATTACACTAAAACTAAAACATTTCAGGTGACTAAATTATGACTAAAATTCTATTATATTTTATTCAAAAGACTGACTAAAACTAAATCAAAATTTGCTGTCAAAAACAACATTGAAGTTGGAAAACATTCTTTGGCAGTTTGGTGTGTTTGTGTTGGTGCTTACTGTACCTCAGTTTGGTGTGTTTGTGATGGTGCTTACTGTACCTCAGTTTGGTGTGTTTGTGATGGTGCTTACTGTACCTCAGTTTGGCGTGTTTGTGATGGTGCTTACTGTACCTCAGTTTGGTGTGTTTGTGATGGTGCTTACTGTACCTCAGTTTGGTGTGTTTGTGTTGGTGCTTACTGTACCTCAGTTTGGTGTGTTTGTGATGGTGCTTACTGTACCTCAGTTTGGTGTGTTTGTGTTGGTGCTTACTGTACCTCAGTTTGGTGTGTTTGTGTTGGTGCTTACTGTACCTCAGTTTGGTGTGTTTGTGTTGGTGCTTACTGTACCTCATTTTGGTGTGTTTGTGATGGTGCTTACTGTACCTCAGTTTGGTGTGTTTGTGTTGGTGCTTACTGTACCTCAGTTTGGTGTGTTTGTGATGGTGCTTACTGTACCTCAGTTTGGTGTGTTTGTGTTGGTGCTTACTGTACCTCAGTTTGGTGTGTTTGTGATGGTGCTTACTGTACCTCAGTTTGGTGTGTTTGTGATGGTGCTTACTGTACCTCAGTTTGGTGTGTTTGTGTTGGTGCTTACTGTACCTCAGTTTGGTGTGTTTGTGTTGGTGCTTACTGTACCTCAGTTTGGTGTGTTTGTGATGGTGCTTACTGTACCTCAGTTTGGTGTGTTTGTGTTGGTGCTTACTGTACCTCAGTTTGGTGTGTTTGTGATGGTGCTTACTGTACCTCAGTTTGGTGTGTTTGTGTTGGTGCTTACTGTACCTCAGTTTGGTGTGTTTGTGTTGGTGCTTACTGTACCTCAGTTTGGTGTGTTTGTGATGGTGCTTACTGTACCTCAGTTTGGTGTGTTTGTGTTGGTGCTTACTGTACCTCATGGTAATTTACAGGTCCATCCCCAAAAATTAGAATATTGTGTAAAAGTACATTTTCTTGAAACTTTCATATATTTTTTGAAACTTTCATATATACCATCATGGTAATATACTGGTACATCTACTATACATAGTGTTGGTATTCACATCATGGTAATAAACATAGTGTTGTACTCACATCATGGTAATAAACATAGTGTTGGTACTCACATCATGGTAATAAACTGGTTCATCTACTATACATAGTGTTGATACTCACATCATGGTAATGTTCATCTGGTGCTGCTTCAGTGTCAGCAGCAGAGCGGTTCTTTCCAGTGGTCTTGCAGCAGCACTTTCTCACGTAGCAACAGCAGATCACCAAGGCTAATATGCCCACAGCAACACCAATATATCTGAGGTAAGAAGGATATTTCTCTTCTGGAAGAACAGAAAAAAGAATGCCCTGTGTTGTTTACGTGAACCAGAAACTTGAGATTAAAGGCTCTCTTTTTACCCCAATTTACAATTCTGGCATTTAGCAGACGCTCTTAATCCAGAGCGACTTAAGCCTCATTCAGAGTCCAGGGTGAAGAGCTATTCACTTCACCGCTGTGTCGTTTTCTAGCTATCAAGCTAAAAATACATAACAAAGCCAAGGTGATAGCTAGGAAACTACAACGCGGTGAAGTGAATAGCTCTTCACCCTGGACTCTGATAGAGGCTTTACAATAAGCATCAATACAATAAGCAAGCTAATACATCAACATCAATACATCAAATACATAGAAATATCAATCTAGAAATAAATGACGTAGGTAGACCAAGCAGGCGAGCACCTAATCAATAAAAAGCTTCATATAAAAAACCTAAAAATAAAAATGCTATCTAGCTTTCATGAACGGTCATTGGTGGAAGGGGAGTGCTATATAAGTGCTATGGGCCACAGTGAAGTCTGAATAGATGAGTGTTCAGGTGAAGTCTGAATAGAGGAGTGTTCAGGTGAAGTCTGAATAGATGAGTGTTCAGGTGAAGTCTGAATAGATGAGTGTTCAGGTGAAGTCTGAATAGATGAGTGTTCAGGTGAAGTCTGAATAGATGAGTGTTCAGGTGAAGTCTGAATAGATGAGTGTTCAGGTGAAGTCTGAATAGATGAGTGTTCAGGTGAAGTCTGAATAGATGAGTGTTCAGGTGAAGTCTGAATAGAGGAGTGTTCAGGTGAAGTCTGAATAGATGAGTGTTCAGGTGAAGTCTGAATAGATGAGTGTTCAGGTGAAGTCTGAATAGATGAGTGTTCAGGTGAAGTCTGAATAGATGAGTGTTCAGGTGAAGTCTGAATAGATGAGTGTTCAGGTGAAGTCTGAATAGATGAGTGTTCAGGTGAAGTCTGAATAGATGAGTGTTCAGGTGAAGTCTGAATAGATGAGTGTTCAGGTGAAGTCTGAATAGATGAGTGTTCAGGTGAAGTCTGAATAGATGAGTGTTCAGGTGAAGTCTGAATAGAGGAGTGTTCAGGTGAAGTCTGAATAGATGAGTGTTCAGGTGAAGTCTGAATAGATGAGTGTTCAGGTGAAGTCTGAATAGATGAGTGTTCAGGTGAAGTCTGAATAGATGAGTGTTCAGGTGAAGTCTGAATAGATGAGTGTTCAGGTGAAGTCTGAATAGATGAGTGTTCAGGTGAAGTCTGAATAGATGAGTGTTCAGGTGAAGTCTGAATAGATGAGTGTTCAGGTGAAGTCTGAATAGATGAGTGTTCAGGTGAAGTCTGAATAGATGAGTGTTCAGGTGAAGTCTGAATAGATGAGTGTTCAGGTGAAGTCTGAATAGATGAGTGTTCAGGTGAAGTCTGAATAGATGAGTGTTCAGGTGAAGTCTGAATAGATGAGTGTTCAGGTGAAGTCTGAATAGATAAGTGTTCAGGTGAAGTCTGAATAGATGAGTGTTCAGGTGAAGTCTGAATAGATGAGTGTTCAGGTGAAGTCTGAATAGATGAGTGTTCAGGTGAAGTCTGAATAGATGAGTGTTCAGGTGAAGTCTGAATAGGTAAGTGTTCAGGTGAAGTCTGAATAGATGAGTGTTCAGGTGAAGTCTGAATAGATGAGTGTTCAGGTGAAGTCTGAATAGATGAGTGTTCAGGTGAAGTCTGAATAGATGAGTGTTCAGGTGAAGTCTGAATAGATGAGTGTTCAGGTGAAGTCTGAATAGATGAGTGTTCAGGTGAAGTCTGAATAGATGAGTGTTCAGGTGAAGTCTGAATAGATGAGTGTTCAGGTGAAGTCTGAATAGATGAGTGTTCAGGTGAAGTCTGAATAGATGAGTGTTCAGGTGAAGTCTGAATAGATGAGTGTTCAGGTGAAGTCTGAATAGATGAGTGTTCAGGTGAAGTCTGAATAGATGAGTGTTCAGGTGAAGTCTGAATAGATGAGTGTTCAGGTGAAGTCTGAATAGATGAGTGTTCAGGTGAAGTCTGAATAGATGAGTGTTCAGGTGAAGTCTGAATAGATAAGTGTTCAGGTGAAGTCTGAATAGATGAGTGTTCAGGTGAAGTCTGAATAGATGAGTGTTCAGGTGAAGTCTGAATAGATGAGTGTTCAGGTGAAGTCTGAATAGATGAGTGTTCAGGTGAAGTCTGAATAGATGAGTGTTCAGGTGAAGTCTGAATAGATGAGTGTTCAGGTGAAGTCTGAATAGATGAGTGTTCAGGCCACAAGAACGAAGCCAATTGATTGGTTTCCATTGCAGCTTGGTTTCACATACCCTGCTCAGGAGGTTCTACTAACCTTGAGTTCTGGGAATCCAAGAACTCAGAACTTTCAATTTGTCCAAAATGGCTGATCGATAAGAACTTGTAAATCGGCTATTTTCAACTCCGGTCACAAAAGCGATATCAAAAACATGCCGGGTGCACGGCTCCAAAAGTAAATCATGTAAAGAATGATAGCCAGCACTCACGCTCTGTCCATTCAGGTACTTCTGATTTATGCCATTTAGGCCTGCCATAACGCACCATTATTTTATGCTTTAACCATAAAAGAAATAGCAGATATACAAGCTTGTAGATCTGCTATTTCTTTGCTGTCTTTGAATATAAACAATATATAAACATATATATAAACATCTTCTAAATCCTTCTTTGGTTTTTGAATAACACGCTTAGCAATAACAAATGACACTTATCATCCTCTGTATCGCTACTTCCACCTCTTGCCATCGGGCGAAGATACACAACCTTGAAGTGGCTCGAGGTACGGTTTAGCAGGAGTTGTGTCCCCTCAGCCGATGGAAGGCTTTATAGTTGAGTACAGCAGGGGTTTTCAAAGTGGGTGACGGGGCACCCTGGGGTGCCGGCGTGCCGCGAGATCATTTGATAATATTTGGAAATTTATTTGGACACTTGAAAAAATATTATTTAGTATAATTTTAAACTTGAAGTACCAAGTTATTTTCAGTCAGTTCTAACCAAAATGGCTGTTATCTCAACGTTTTCCTTGCAACATAATCACTAAAATATCATCACTGTCGGGCAGAAATCTCCAAGTTTCAAATGTGTACGTCTTTTGCCCTGCTTCATCATACAAGACCGTCTCACAAAACTAGTGAAAACAGCCGATCTACAAGCACACAACGCCTCGCGGTGCGAGGCATTGTGTGCTTGTAGATCAGCTGTTTTCACTAGTTTAGTACATTTTATAGATGATAAATACAAAACGAACGGTTTTGGGGGTGAAAATTATAATGTAGGGGTGCCTCGGATTAAAACAAAAATATTTATGGGGTGCCCTGAGACAAAAGGGTTTGGGAACCCCTGGACTACAGCATGACTCACCCTTTACTTCCAGAATCACTACGAAGGCCAGGTTGCCCCTCTGGTCTCTGAACTCGTATCGACCCGAGTCGGACGGCTGGAGGTCCTCGATGGCGATCTGCAGCGTCGGCCCGTCCAGCTTCTGCATTCTACCTTGGAACACTTTATCCTTTACCCTGATCACTTTAGACTCCCAATGCAGCTCGCCTGCCGTCATCACGCGCACTTTCCTCTGGGAATGATCTGCTTGGAAGGTCATGTCGAACAGTGCGGGGTCCATCCCCAATGTGATGCGGAGGTCCTGGCCCTGGTCCAAGTCCTGGAAGTACTGGTACTGCTCTGTGATGTGAGATAGAAATTGCATTAAAATTATGGCATATTCCTCTATCTCATATTCACGGTTACATATCGGCACTCCGACACATTGCTAATCCGAGTCTCACCACCTAAACCTGGCTTAACCCTAACCTCCAGTAAAACTAATGCTGGTGAATGCTAACCTGGTGAATGCTAGCTTACCTGGTGAAATGCTAACCTGGTGAAATGCTAACCTGCCGATGCTGGTGAAATGCTAACCTGGTGAAATGCTAACCTGGTGAAATGCTAACCTGCCGACGCTGGTGAAATGCTAACCTGGTGAAATGCTAACCTGGTGAAATGCTAACCTGCCGACGCTGGTGAAATGCTAACCTGGTGAAATGCTAACCTGCTGACGCTGGTGAATTCTAACCTGTGAATGCTAACCTGGTGTTCGGAATGGGGATGTGTCGGAATGGAAGAAACCCGCCACCCATTTTAACCCCAGGCTGGAGTGCCTAACACGTTCCCAGACGTTTTAACAACATGTGTTAGCTGGTTACCATGGTAACCAATAGCCAGCACGCTACCGCAGGCGGGAGTGAGGGAAAAGACTCAGTTTCCCACAATGCCTTGTGAAATACTACATCCGGACGACCATTGAATTGTATTCATCTTGGCTGCTGAAACATGCATACAGTTTATCTCTGCTTCTTTTCCCATATCGCGTGGTTGGTCAAAACTGCCAGTTTTCTATGGACCATAACTTACAATTTACACACGGATCATCGCGGTTGAATGTTTTCTTCTCCGCGTGAAAGAAAAGACGTTGGTCGGCCGTCACATGCTGTGTACACGGAGCCCCAGAAAATCTGGTAAATACTAGGGGTGTAACGATATAGTAACTGCATCGAAATATTTAGTTTTTAACTAAAATCGAATCGTATCATTTGATTTTGTATCGGATCGAATTGGCAGTGCAAAGAATCGATTGTATCGATACTACCTACTTGTGCATTGTATTTAGCATTTTTAAGAAGAAAAAATGAAAAAGGAGGGTTTAATAACTTTTCCATTCCATATAGCTACACTGGTCTATCGGTAAATGTGTGTAATCTCTGGGTTTATGTCAAGGTGCAGGTTTGTCAATATACAATGTCCATGTATTTGGCAGATAATCACTGTGTTTACTTATTTATAAATCATAATAATACATGTTTCCCTTAAAAACCTGCACTATCCACACCTTTCACACAGATTTAATTTCTTTGCTAAATCGTTTTTTTTTTTTACTAAATCGATTTTAAATCATTGAATCGAATTGTATCATATTGCCATGAATGAACCAATATCGTGCATGTATCGTAACGTCAACCATGTATCGTGATATGTATCGAACCGCTATTTAAATTTATCGTTTCACCCCTAGTAAATACAATAGGAAAAAGCCTTGGCAGTAATCTACATTAGTTATGGCAAAATGATGGCAGTCAAAGTGTTAACCTTGAATTTGCATCCTGAATCTGGAAACCATCTTGTGGTTGTGGTCCCTGAAGGTGTAGTAGCCGTCGTATTCATAGGTGAGCTTGTTCATCGTCCACTTGCCGTCCAGCAACCTTCCCCTGCCACCTGGCTGGCCGGCTTGTGGGTTCGTGCGATTCCACAGCACCTGAGACTGGGTTGGAGAAAATGAAAAAAACGATATTCAGTAAAAAGACCTGAGGACCCCATTCTACAAATGTTGAAAAATGTTCAGTGGTTGTCAAACCTTTTCGTGTCAAGGACCCCTAGAATTATATGTATCTGACCGCAGACCCAAGGACCCCTAGAATTATATGTATCTGACCGCGGACCCAAGGACCCAAGTTTGTTGGCAGGGTATGAGTTAAAATATGTTGTTCCAGGGGCCCCGCCCCCGTTACAAACATTCAAACCCTTTAAACATATACTAGGGCTGTCAAATGATAAACATTTTTAATCAGATTAATCACAGCTCAAAAATTAATTAATCATGATTAATCACGAATCGAAATATGCCATTTCTTTATGTATATTGTTGCGGTAATGGCAAGCTAAAGGCAAAGATACATTTATCATACAATATGTAGGCCTATATATATGTTTATTATCATTATTGTTATTATTATTACTATTTATGCATTTTTTTTACCTTACCATTTATTGCGTAGCAATAGCAAATATTTATTCAATAGGCCTATGGCTACATCTAAAACACTGGCTTACACATGACTTTTCAGGCTGTGACCCCCCAAAATAATCATATTTGAACTGTTTTTTTTTTTGCACAAATCTTCTGTAAATATTATTTACTTTGGTTGTCGCTTAAAATAATTAACACATATGTTCTAAGCTTTTTACCCCTTTTTATGTAAAAATAAAAAATAGAATAGATAAGCAGAATCGCAACCGAAAAATCCTAATAATACCCATCCCCACTATTTTGGGCATGGAACCACCACAAGCTTGACATGCAATGCATTGTAAACTTGTAGATGAGGCTATTTTCCCCGCTATATTTAGTTTTAATGTTAAAGTATAATGTATGGATAAATGGTAATGTTTTTCGATTATTCAATTAATTGGAAAAGTAATCAAATAATCAATATTTGCAGACCTACCTGTGACCCGTTTGTGTTCAGAGGAGTGAATTCCAGGGAATGTGCATCATAGGGACCTTTGAAGTCGTAGTCAGACCCAAACTCCTTTGTTACTTTACTGGAACAATCTACACACACACACACACACACACACACACACACACACACACACACACACACACACACACACACACACACACACACACACACACACACACACACACACACACACACACACACACACAGGAAAAACGTTGATATGAATGTGACATGGGTTAACTCAGTGGTTCTCAACCTGTGGGGCGGGACCCCCAGGGGGTCCCCAAATTATTGTGGGGGGGGTCCCCAGATGATCAACTTTTCTCACTCAACATTTAACAAACCAACATAAAGAAAAGCAGAAATTGTGAAAATAGCTGATCTACATGCTCATAACGCCTGCTATTTTCACAATAGAACCATTATGTAATGCCTCAACTCTTAGCGCTTGTCATGGGGGGGGGGGGTCCCCAGTTATAATATGATTATTTATTTTGGTGGTCGCAGCCTGAAAAGGTTGAAAACCACTGGGTTAACTGACAGTACAGTGAAATAAAGTGGTCATAGAACCTAGATACGTCTCACCTTTGACTCTCAGTCTGAAGAGCGTTATTCTGAAGGGCAGTTTATTAGCAAGGGGGGCTTTAGTAGCGATATACCCTTCATCTCTCTGAGTAACGTCCCGTATGGTGAACTTATCGGACGATATGTCGTAGTGAGGATCCAACGTCTGGGAGAGGAGAGGGGAGGACACAGAGACATGGAGACAAGAGTCAATTGGAATTCTACCCGCACGCACGCACGCACACACACACGCACACACACGCACGCACGCACGCACGCACACACACACACACACACACACACACGCGCGCACACGCGCACGCACACACACATAGGGCTGTCACAATTATTACATAATCGTCTAATCGCAATTATTTGAGGTAATTTTAAAATATAGATTATTTTGGGGGTTGCAGCCTAATTTTGAGGTATTTTGCATAATCGTCATAATCGTCTCCATGTTGATGTTAACAGTTACAAACACTTTCAAACACTTTCAAAAAGTAGTGGAAATAGCAGATCTACAAGCTCACAATGCGTCGCGATGGGAACCGTTGTGAGCTTGTAGATTGTCTATTTCCACTATCATTGTTCTTTTTTAAGAATAAATGTGTCAAATACGTCAGAAATGTCTTTGCATATTTAGGTTGTGTCATGATTGACATGTGCAACTTCAAAGCCTACAAGCCAAACAGAAATGTAATTGTCAACGACAAATACACAATTAAATCGTTAATCGCAATTATTTGAGTGACAGTTAATCGTCATGTAAAATGTCATAATCGTGACAGCCCTACACACACACACACACTGTCAGACAATAACTTCAGAATGTTTAAAATAGTGAAAATAGCTGATCTACAAGGATCACAGCGCTTTGCAGTGCAATGCTTTGTGAGCTTGTGCTGTTAGTAGATCGGCTATTTTCACAACTTCTGAAATCTGACTTTAAGGGTCCCGGTTTGGAGTTTTTTGAAAATATGGTCTCCCTATGTAGGTAGGGCTGTCACGATTATGACATTTTACGCGACGATTCATTGTCACTCAAATCACAGCGATTAACGATTTAATTGTGTTTTTGTCGTTGATAATTAGATTCCGGTGCGTTTCTCTGCGTTTAGGCTTTGAAGTTGCACATAGCAGATATGACACATAACCTAAATATACAAAGAAATTTACATATTTGACAAGTATACTTATAAAAAAAATCACACCCGTGTGAACTGAGCGGTGGTCGTGGAGGCTGCGCGCGTGTGTGTGTGTGTGTGTGTGTGTGTGTGTGTGTGTCTGGTGTGTCTGGTCTGGCCTGAACAACAGCGCCCCTCCCTTAACATGTGTGGTCAAAAAAGGTACTGTAGGCTTAGGCTACATACAGACAGACACGGACGGACGGAGACAGACAGACCCACACACACGGCCACGTATAGGAGCGTTGTGACCACCGCTCAAAAAGAACATTGATAGTGGAAATAGCAGATCTACAAGCTCACAACGCATGATGAGCTTGTAGATCTGCTATTTCCACTATTTCTGAAAATGTTGAAAAATATATGAACACTTTCAACATGAAACGATTATGACAAACAATTGCGATTAAACCAAGGGTCTTCAACAGGGGGTCCGGGTCCCCTAGGAGATCCTTAGATTTACTACAGGGGGTCCTCCAAATCTTTGTGTGATAGAAACTCTTTTTTTCCCTGAGAACTTTAGCCAAAAATAGCAGATCTACAAGCTCACAACGCCTCGCGGGGCAAGGCACTGTGAGCTTGTAGATCAGCTATTTTAGGCAAAAGGGTTTAGTGTAGACGGGAAAAAGAGCAGACTAAGTACAGAGTGAAAGGTCAAGTTTATGAAGTATTGACGGTTCAAGTGGTTAAATATCTGAAAACACAAATTGACATGAATCCAAAATACACTGATGATTGTGCTGTCAAATGATGAAACTATATGGACTCTGTGAACAGGTTGTGGGGGTCCCCGCTTCATCTCTCTCTCTCGACTAAGGGGTCCCTGCTTCATCTCTCTCTCTCGACTAAGGGGTGCTTTGCCTGAAAGACCACAGTTTGTGAGACTGCAGAGCTGTCGGTCTGATGTGCTGGTGAGCAACACGGGGGCCCCTCAGGGAACTGTGCTCTCACCCTTCCTGTTCACTCTCTATACATCGGACTTCCGCTTCAATTCCAAGACCTGTCATCTGCAGAAGTTCTCAGATGATACTGTGGTGGTCAGCAAGATCTCGGGTGACAACACGGCTGAGCACGATGGTGTGGTTAGGGACTTTGTGCAGTGGAGCGAGGCTAACCATCTCAGGCTCAACTCAAGCAAGACCAAGGAGATGGTGGTGGACTTCCGTACTTCCAAGAGAGTCCCCCCGGTGCCAAGCACCATTAACGGAGAGGTGGTTGAGTTCGTGGATAACTACAAATTCCTCGGAGTACACCTGAATAGTTCACTGGACTGGTCGGACAACGCGCAGGCGATTCACAGCAAGGGGAAAAGCAGGCTGTTCCTCCTGAGAAGACTGAGATCGTTTGGTGTGTGCAAAAGGATGTTACAGATGTTCTACCAGTCTGTCATGGCAAGTGTCCTCTTCTTTGGTATAACATGCTGGGGTGGCAACAACAGAGCAGGTGACACGTTAAACCTAAACAGACTGGTGAGGAAAGCAGGCTCTGTCGTTGGGTCCTCTCTGCAGGGGGTGGAGGAAGTAACCAGGGTGCGATCAGCGAGGAAGCTGGACTCCATCTTGGAGAACTCCTCCAACCCCCTCCATCTTGAGATCACCAGCTACTGGAGTAAGAGAGGAAACGACCGCTTTGCCTACCCAGGACGGAGATGCGAGAGATTAGGAAAATCTTTTGTACCGGCTGCCCTTAAGCTGTACAACGAGACACATAACGGACGAATGAAAAGGACTTCCTTCCTAACTTAGACTGACGGAACTATTGCTGTATTGACTTTGACCTCTAAGGACCTTCCAGGGAAAGTGCTCATGTGCGTCTTGCGGTGACATGCTTCCTAGTTTCTTCTTCTCTGAGCTGTTATTGTTTTCTTTTTTTTTCGCACTGTTTTTTTTACTTTGCACTATTAAGTTGGAACTATTGCTGTATTGACTTTGACCTCTAAGGACCTTCCAGGGAGAGTGCTCATGTGCGTCTTGCGGTGACACGCTGCCTAGTTTTTCTGTTTTTTTCGCACTGTTTTTCGACATTGCACTATTGGGTTGTGTTGGTAGTTTCTGAGTATGTGTCTTGTTTAACAATGACAGTGAGATACTTGTTGCACTAACTAGCATTGACTGCTTTGGTCTCTTTTTGTAAGACACTTTATGTATATATACTTATATTTAATTCGCCCCCTCTATTTGATGCGCCTTCTCTTTTTTGGTACTCTACTGCTCTTGTTTTTACTCTTTCTATTTTTTCCTACTTCTCTGTAACTTTGTAAATAACTGTATACTGCTGTGCTACAACTGGACAACTAAATTTCCCCCTTGGGATAATAAAGATATCTATCTATCTATCTATCTATCTATCTATCTATCTATCTATCTATCTATCTATCTATCTGAAAACGTTGAAGACCCCTGGATTAGACAATTACTATGTAATAATTATTGTGTGTGGCAGAACATATAGCATGTCTTGTTCTTTACCGTGCCGTTCTCCATCGCCACGGGTATCCCCTCGTCAGTGTGGACGTAGGAGATATCACTGTTCCGATCGAACGGTGTAGACGGCAAGAAGAACAACTCTCCACCTCCTCCTAAGAGACGCATTTCCACCAAAGATATGGTGAAGTCGCTCCCATAGCAGACTTCATACGTACGTCTTCCGTATGAGCCTGAAAACACAGACAGAGAGATGTTAATAATCTACAATTAACCAGTGAAAAATAGCAGATATACAAACTCACCGCGTGGCACCGAGTGCCGCGCTGCGAGCTTGTAGATCTGCTATTTTTGAAAAAGTTGTGAAAATGTGTGCAAATCTATGAACATATGTATTTTCAAAGCGAACGTTCGTAACTCAAATTTTGCTTCTGGGTGGTCCCTGGAACTAAATATTTTGAGATGGGGGTCCGTGGCCAAATACATATAATTTTGGGGGTCCTTCACATGAAAAAGGTTTTAGAACCACTGACATAGTAGTCTCTCAAGAACAGGCTAACTGAGTTCCAGTTAAGTGAAAAGGACCTTTTCTTTGACGATGGCTGGCCAGATTGCTGACATAGAAACATAGGGTTTTTCAAAAAATCTTAGAAGGATTCAAAAGACACTCATAGAATCTGGTCAAAATTATAATTTTCACGATTTTTCAAAAATAGCAGATCTACAAGCTCGCAGCGCGGTACTCGGTGCCGCGCTGTGAACTTGTATATCTGCTATTTTTCACTGGTTAAAGGCAGAATTCAATAATTCTAGGCCTAAATGGGTTAAACCAGTGGTTCTCAACCTGTGGGTGGGAGCCCCCAGGGGGTCCCCAAATTATTTTGGGGGGTCCCCAGACGATTAACTTAATGTGCAACATAGTTTTTTCACTCAACAGTAAACAAATCAACATAGAGTTTTAAGTGTATAGAGCGTAAATGGACATTTCTAAAGTGGCAAATTAAGGACTTTTTAATACCTCTAAAACGACAAATTAAACATTGGCCGAATTGTCAAATATTAGAGGCAGAAATTGTGAAAATAGCAGATCTACATGCTCACAACGCCTTGCGTTGCGAGGCGTTGTGAGCATGTAGATCTGCTATTTTCACAATAGAACCGTGTTATACAAAATGTAATGCCTCAACTCTTAGTGCTCTGAAATGGTTGAGAACCACTGCAATAGAAAAGCATATTCAGGTGCTTTGCCAATTTCAGCCAATCAGGTCATGTTCCACTTCCAATTTCAGTTGTCACTACTGTTCTGTATGACAGCACGCGCGCGCGCACACACACACACACACACACACACACACACACACACACACACACACACACACACACACACACACACACACACACACACAGTGACACACACATTTACTAAAGAGCTGGAGTGTCGGGTCGTGGGCCCTTTTCTTTTACTGAACAAAATATAATAATTATGAATATCATTTTTCTTATATATATATATATAGTATATAGTTAATTAACTGCACCTTTAATTGCACATTAATTTACATAAAAAAGAGTAGGTAAATTAACCACGGTTAATTAAAATCAAAAGTATAATAAATCAATTTATTTAGCATTATACTATTTATTTTATAATATATGAGAACATGAGTGTATTAAACTTACCAGCACACGTGCCTGACAGAATCAGCAGGAATAGAAGTGACATGTCCTTTAGTTTACACAGAGAGAGAGAAGACAGACTGAAGACACAACAGCTGATACCATAGAGTATATATTTATATAAGGCTGATACTGGTTAAAAATGTTGTTTTACGACAGTGGGCATCCTAAATGAAACGTTTTCAGGGACACGGTAAGTATTAGTAACCTCATAGAGTTATCATATATAATAGATCTAGTACCGGTAACCCTATGAATCATAGCTATGAATAGTAAACAAACCTCTACCCGTAACCCACGTGACACCTATGCGTGACGCGATGCAGGTGGGATTTATGGCTCTTTGAAGTGAGCCGGATCTTTGCGATCCGTTCCTTTTCAAAGAGCCGTTCAAAATACTACATGTAAAAAGCACAAACATTCTTTACTACAATGTACAAAATAAATACACAAGCTGAAGTGTAATTAAAATGTACTTGAGTAAAAGCACAAAAGTATTGGTATCAAAATGCACTGAGTAGTTCACCCCCTAGCTCTGGTCCATATAGCGTTAGTGGAGTTGAGAACTCCACTAACGCTATGGACCAGAGCTATTCACCCCCCAAAATGACTTTTTGGAGCCGTGTGCAACATGGCTCCCTGTGCACAGCTTTCAGCTTTTGTCCCGTCTAGTGGGAAAAGGTTGTTTCGTCCAGTTCGAACAGGATCTACGCATGCGCGACTTTACCGCGCACACACCGATTGCACAGACACACACACACGCACACACACGCAGTAAGTGCAGCCTCTGTGTGCGATTCTGACAGTCAGTGTGAGATGCTGCTAGCAGCAGGGCTAGTAGAATGAGACCCCATAACTATGTATGAGACAGACAAAACGGCAGAGATTTTTGTAGCAGACAACCACAATCAAAACTACAATATAAGCGCTGACGGCGTCGCGCGCAGCAAATGCCGAAGTGTAGACAGCGCGAGCCCCATGACACACACCCTCCCAAGAACATCAGCGCTCCAACTTGTACACGAGCACATAGTAGCCTACGTCCTTTATACAGTGCAGACCCCCGCACCAACACGCTAACAGTGACCACCAAATGCATGCAAAAACGGCCACATAACCCACATAGCAAACAACATAGTTAACATCATAACATAACAGCTAGTTTATCTGCGTTCTGTTCAGTTCAGAACTCCATCCTATGGGTGGCACTCTAGCGTCACAGAACACCCCTGAGTTGCACTGTAGGCCTACTTGAGTTATTTTTCCATACGCCAACTCTCTTCACCAAAAATAGCCGATCTACAAGCTCTTGTAGCATCTTGTAGTGAGCTTGTAAATCTGCTACTTTTGGTGAATATTCCCTTAGAATAGGGATGCTGGGGTTTAGTGATTGAATGCCAAGTATAAACGTTTATTTTAAATCTGTCCCAATGAAATATAAGGGAGCTCAAAAGTGTGCAAAATCATGTTCTTTATTTTCAGTTAAATAAAGTGCAAGCTTTTGGTCATATACCTTCTTCAGGCATGCAGCACCTCGATGAGCGGTGGTCCTTTCACTATTAATCTGTCCTAAGATATTTGTGTTATATGTTTGTTAGGCCTATTATGGACAGTATTTGTTATTATTTCAAAAATAGTAAATATGCTGCATTTGCATAAAGCAAGTATTTGTCTACTCCCATGTTGATATGAGTAGTAATATCTGTTTAAGGTAGATTTAGAACAGATACGAAATATGCGATTAATTTGCGATTAATCGCGCGTTTAACTAAGAACGATCATGCGATTAATCTGATAAAATATTTTAATCGACTGACAGCTCTAACTAGACCACAAAATGTATAGATCTAGAAAACATAGAATTTATAGTTCTAGAACACATATAATTCATAGATCTAGAACACATAGAATCAAAAACATAGATCTGGAACTGCTCAAATTCACGGCTCCACTTCGAACCAAGGTTTGATTTTTTTCTATTGATTACTCGATCGTGCCATGGAGACTTCAATAATGTGTTGTAGGCCTATTTGTCGCATTCCTAACAAAAATATGATTATAGTACATTTAGCCCCATATTGAATAGAAAGTACTCAATATGCAGAACGTCACATTTCACAGGTTTTCCAATTAATAACATTTGGAAAAATCATTTGAAAATAGCAGATCTACAAGCTCACAATGTGTCGCAACGTGACACGTTGTGAGCTTGTAGATCGGCCAATATTTTCAAATGGCGGAAATATTATGGCCAAAATGTAGGCCTATATAGGGTTGAAGTGATTTGTAATTATAATCAAAATCTAGAAAGTAACAAAATAACTAAAAGTAACTAAAATGAGACAGTATTTTGAACGGCTCTTTGAAAGGGAACGGATCGCAGAGATCCGACTCGGCTCACTTCAAAGAGCCATAAATCCCACCTGCAAGAATCATCAAGCCGAATGAGCTCCTCGCATGCGTGACCGCCACCTGCTGGAGGAGCCCTGAAACATGACGGTCGCTGATAATCTGACCGTCATGGATGAGGATTAACCTCGGTTGGAGGACGCGAATTGATTCGCCTGTACAAACTACACAAGCATTCAAATTTCACAAACAAAGTGCTTTGTAGAGTCAGAACCAGTTATAAATCTTGGCCGGTGTTGTATAATTACTGGCCGGCATTGTGTTCTTTAATAAGTAAGAAGCCTTTCGTTTTATGTTTTCCCGTGTATTTCCGGACCCAGTTTAGTAAGGCCACGCCCACATTTCAGTGCGGATGGGGAACACCAGGAAACGCATGGGTAAACAGAAAAAGGCTTCTTATTAAAGAACACAATGCCGACCAGTAATTATACAACGCCGGCCAAGATGTATACCTGGTTGTGACTTTATAAAGCACTTTGTTTGTGAAATTTGAATGTTTGTGTAGTTTGTACAGGTGAATCAATTCGCGTCCTCCAAACGAGGTTAATCCTCGTCCATGACGGTCGTACGGCTACGTCAGATTATCAACGACCGTCATGTTTCAGGGTAGCTCTGGTCCATCGCTTTCACCTCCCGCATTGCTCCCGGTGAAGCTCTGACCCGTCGGGAAACGCATGGACTGGAAACGCATGGTCTGTCAGAGCTTCACCGGGAGCAATGCGGGAGGTGAAAGCGATGGACCAGAGCTAGTTTCAGGGCTGCCGGAATGATATCTTTTCACATCCCGTTCATTCATGGTCATGCATGTTTGGGCAGTGGTGGAAACTTAATTAACTATGCACATGTAGACTACTCAAGTTGGTTACAACGAGTTTAAAAATAATAATTTCTCCTCCACTATTAATCTAACAGTGCCAGGGTTGCCAACATTAGCCTACTGTCAGCATCCTGGAGATTTGTCGGGTGGGGGGATTTGGGTGTGGTGGAACTCCCTAAGCGGGGGTCTGGGGGTCCTCCTGTTGAAAAGATATAGGCTTTTATTCCTGTGTTCTGTTGAATGTTGTGTGTTTGATAGGCGTACTTCTATCAATCAGGCTTGCTTTAGCATGGACAATTATTATGGGTACAGTTTAAGCCTTTAAAACGCTAAAAGTATGCGTACAGAAATTGTATTTGATGACTGAAGCAATGTAAGACCCATCTTTAATAATAACCAGTAAATACTAGGGGTGTAACGATATAGTAACTGTATCGAAATATCGTTTTTAACTTGAAAAATCGAAGTATATCGAAATGAAAACAGCTAAAATCGAATCGTATCGTTTTATTTTGTATCGTATCGAATCGGCAGTGCAAAGAATCGAATGTATCGATACTACCTACTTGGGCATTGTATTTAGCATTTTTAAGAAGAAAAAATGAAAAGCAGGGGTTTGATTACTTTTCCATTCCATATAGCTACACTGGTCTATCGATAAATTAGTGTAATCTCTGGGTTCATGTCAAGGTGTAGGTGTGTCAATATACAATGTCCATGTATTTGGCAGATAATCACTGTGTTTACTTATTTATATCCATAATAATACATGTTTCCCTTAAAAACCTGCACTATCCATACCTTTCACACAGATTTAATGTCTTTGCTAAATAGTTACTATATCGATTTTAAATCATTGAATCGAATCGTATCGTATCGTCATGAATGAACCAATATCGTCCATGTATCGTATCGTCAACCATGTATCGTGATATGTATCGAATCGCTATTAAAATGTATCGTTACACCCCTAGTAAATACAGTATCTCTGATTGCTCTGCCCCCACCCCTCAAGCGGGGGGTCTGGGGGTCCTCCCCATACGGTCCTCCCCCATGAACCGTTTTAACAGGCTGTAATTTCATGTGTTCTGCTGAATTTGGGGAGTTTGATACCAAATCCAGGAGAAATTACAGGAGCATGGATTGGCAGGAGATGGGGTCAAAATTCAGGAGACTCCTGCAGGATTGTCCATAGTCTGAGAACTGTAGCCAAATTAGTAGATCTACAAGCTCACAACGCCTCGCAGCAAGGCGTTGTGAGCTTGTAGATCGGCTATTTTCGGCAAAGTGGTTTGGTGTAGAGGGGAAAAAAGAGCAGACCAAGTACAGAATGAAAGGTCAAGTTTATTAAGTATTGACGGCTCAAGTGGTTAAATATCTGAAAACACAAATTGACATGAATCCAAAATACACTGAGGATTGTGCTGTCAAACAATGAAACTACATGGAATCTATGAACAGGTTTTGGGGGTCCCTGCTTCATCTCTCTCTCAGCTAAGGGGTCCCTGCTTCATCTCTCTCTAAGGGGACCCTGCTTCATCTCTCTCTCAGCTAAGGGGTCCCTGCTTCATCTCTCTCTACACCCAAAAAACTGATTCAACCCCCCTATAAATGTGACACATATAAATTATGTTTGCTTTATTTAATTACTTCACTTCAAGGCATAAGCATATACATTTAATTGATATAACTCAAATATTATTAATAGTGCCAGATGTGATACATTTACATTATGTTGGCTTTATTTAAATGTATTTAATTATAATATATGCAAATGTATTGAATTGATGTAACTGAACAAATATTAATCGTGCTTACCTTAAATATATACATTTACAATATATGCATTTTTATTAAATTGTTCCAACTCAAATGTAATTAATAGTGCTTATACAAAATCTATTCATTTAACATTATGCATTTATATTACATTCACGTAACTCAAATCTTAGTAATGGAATTTAAAAACACATTGAAAATGAGTTCCAATGAAAACTCCCAGAGTCCCATAAACCACGCCTCTCACCAATTTTATTGAGTAGTTTTTAAGGCTGAAATCATTCTGAGAATATTGTTTGAATCCAACTCAATTTTATTAAGTACATTTTACAGATCTGAGAAGTGACTCCAGCCCTTTCCCTTGATTGGTCAAATAAGTTGGTCACATGTTATGCAAAGCATGCTGGGAACAGCATTTTTCTAGGTTTTCAGGGAAATGTTTAAGCTTTCGGGAGCTAAAAATGCTAAATGTATCATATCAATGTGTCTGCCTTGGCAAGATGACTGTCATATGTCAGAATTTGATTTGTCAGTATTTGAGCCTAAACCCTAACCCTAACTGCTAGGCTGCTAGTTTAAGCTTGAGCTCCCTCCCCATGCTAGGCTAAAAGAGAAGAACTCATGGTAACTTTGAGGTTATTGCGTTGGTTTTCTCTTAAATGTTCTGATTATTCAATAATCACTGCTATTGCATATATCCATTATGCATCTGTATGTTGATATTGTAAAACTTGAAACAAATCATCCAGAAGAAAACCTGAAACCGAACTCTTCTTATGTAAATGTAAAAGTATTTTATTTATCTTAGCTTAATTCCATAAAAATGAGTTGAACCAACACATTTACGTTAACATTTGTTTGAGTTGGACAAACGTAAATTAATTAAGTTCATATAATTAACTTGGCTTAAGTTAATGAAAATGAGTTGGACTAATTGAACAACATGCATTGCATTGAATGTAGATTTGACTTGGGACTACATATATCCCATATATAAATTTACTCATATAAAATGGGTGGAAAAGTTTCACACATTTAAAATGTGTTCAACTGAGAGATTATTTTTTTGGGTGTAAGGGGACTGCTTCATCTCTCTCTCAGCTAAGGGGTCCCTGCTTCATCTCTCTCTAAGGGGTCCCTGCTTCATCTCTCTTTCAACTAAGGGGTCCCTGCTTCATCTCTCTCTCAGCTAAGGGGTCCCTGCTTCATCTCTCTTTCAACTAAGGGGTCCCTGCTTCATCTCTCTCTCAGCTAGGGGGTCCCTGCTTCATCTCTCTCTCAGCTAAGGGGTCCTTAAATGGCTTGAAAACTTTGAAGACCCCTGGTGTAAAGTGTCTTTGGGTGGACACTGAAGACCAGTCACTCCAGCAGGGGGCGGCATGCTACAGCTAAGTAGGAAACCAACGCAGAAGGGAGTGTCACGTGGGCGGAGGGTGGACTGGGATCAATTCGCTTAGCAGATTGCAGATCCGGTCTGCAACGGATATGGAGACGGTACGGTTCTGTGCATGCATTTTGAGTGCAAAATGATGACCGGATACAGTAGGTGGCCTGTGGGCGGATCAGAGCACTGAGAAGTAAATAGAAACCAGGCTGGTACAGTAGGCCTACAGCAGAAAGAGGCGGAGGGTTGTTGTTACCAAGAACATGTTTTGTTCATAACTTGTGTCTGTCATGTTTACATACTGGATTAAATAGTAATACAAAAGCAAGGGATTTTAAATCATTTACCCTCGTTTTCTTTTTTTTCTGCTTAATTATTACTGTTAATTACTAATTAACATTGTTGGATGAAGTACTGTGATCAATGGAATACCTTTAATAAAAGTCTGTATAGTGTACAGACTTGAGATATGAGATACTTCAATGGTTTCCAGTGGAAATAAGCTTAGTCTTTTCATGGATTACCTTTTAGTAGACCTTGTACCAGTGAACTGTACCGTCATGAAACTGTACCTTTTCCTATGCAAACTTCTAATAAAGTCTTCAATCAATCAGTCAATGTATTCAGAATGAATGAAGTTAAATAGCTCTACTCTCTACTCTGATATCAGAATAATTGTTATATCTGCCTATAGTGTAACAGGGAGTCGCCCTGTCTCTCCAGCGCTTATTGATTGATTGATTGATTGATTGATTGAATACTTTATTAGTAGTTTGCATAATTCAGATACAGTCTACTAAAAGGATTTAAACCCAAGAAAGCACAGTGGCTTGTTTGCATTGGGGTCCAATTTGTACTCAATTCATGAAAAAAATATTTAGTAAGCACACGGATGGATTAACCCCCGCGAGGGCCCCTGGATGATATATTTTTAGGGCCCACCCTCCACCATAACCCTCCCTCCCTCCCTCCTGACGAGGTACTTTTACTTCGAGTGAAGTAAGTACCTCAAGGCGTCAGTTCAGAAAAAGCTAAGGTATGGCAACATGACTGGTGTCTTGTTGCTAAGGTATGGCAACATGACTGGTGTCTTGTTGCTAAGGTATGGCAACATGACTGGTGTCTTGTTGCTAAGGTATGGCAACATGACTGGTGTCTTGTTGCTAAGGTAAGGCAACATGACTGGTGTCTTGCACGTGCGCGAAGACACCAGTCATGTTGCCATACCTTAGCAACAGGCACGATGAAAAGTACATGTTATTATTTCTCCCCTGTAGCCAAGGTATGGCAGCTGCCATAGCTTGCCATACCCAATTGGCGCCTCTGATGGTCATTAACCCTGAACTGCTGCATGTTGGATTGCAACAAATAATAAACATTTGATGGATTTCTTGGCAGACTATTGCAGCTGTGGAGTTTGTGGAGTCGCGGTCCCGTCGGAACGGGACAAAATACCAAAGCCTTGTGGGCAAGACAGAAAGAGCACCAAGAACTTTCTTTTATCAAGCTATAAGACTCTTGAACAAATAGACATATACATATGTATAGGCTACTGACACACACATGTAATGTTTTTATTTTAGCGGCTAGTATTAAGTTAAGTTACAGAGGGTTTATGTGGTACTGGATATGCAGCTCGGCAAATAAAAGGTGAATTCATCCCAGGGCATGACGGAGGACGATATGACGATGAACTTCATCGTCATCCACGTCCCAAACGCCAACGAAAAGTCAGCAGTTTTCTGAAGGGCCACGTTGTGGAGCAGAGTCTTGGTCAACGTGAAGACGATACTGAACAGGAATGCAAGCGGCTGTTTTTTGCTGTTCTGGACTGTATTCTTGCTGAAATGGCTGTGCGTTTCAGCGAGCGTAATAGCAAGTACATGCAGGCTTTGGAGTCACTCGATCCTGCCAGCAAGAACTTTTTGGATCCCAGCAAAGTGCAGCCTCTACTGGATTTAACGAAGACTGAAATGAACAAGTCACAGTTCATCGTGGCACGTGCGTTTATTTTGCAAGACATGCAAGAACGCAAGAACGTTATACCGGACTCAGTGTTTTTCTTACATACGAGAGGAGGGACCCTGGGGACTGAGGAGACAGTTGTAAATGTTTTTTTTTTAATGTATGTGCAGCAATTGAACAATGTACTATTTTGCGTGTCCTAGAACTAATATTTCATACCACACCAACATGTAGACAAACATTTTATTCAACAACAATGTAAGTAACCCAACAACTAATCACCAAATTGCACATAATGTTGTACTGTTCACCGTAGTTATCTTATAGTCATAATGCTCTCCTTAAATATAATATTTCATTTACAAAGCTTTGTGAGCATTTTGTGACAAACCTTTTTTTCTTTCAGTTCCCTTTAAAATGATCTGTTGTAGCTTTGGTCACACATATCTAACCATAAACAGTAGTGTGTGTGCGTGCGTATATATCATTTATATATTTAATTTAGAATTCAACTCATAAGCGGTTGAATGTGTAACCACTTTCAAACTGGATTCCCTATTTTAATCATGTCGTTATTGTCAGAAATTAGCAAAATTCTTCTAATATTTAAAAACATATTTACAGAAAGAGCGAAAACAGCTGATCTACAAGCTCACATCACGTCGCATCGCACCGAGTTGTGATCTTATACAACTATAGTTGGCTATTTGGGGCCCCCGTCCGTTACAGACTCATTCATGTCCTTGTTGTCATCGAGGAACAAGAGGAAGGGACACCAACATCATTTTCGCTATCTTGCAATTCCAACAGGCAGATTGGTGGCACCATGAAGTTCAGTAGAAGCACTGGAGTCAGTGGAAGCCTGTGGAGCAGCTCATGACCAAACACTATTTCTGAAGAATTGAGAGGCCTTTAAACAAGTCTCAGGAAAATAAAAGAAGACCTCTCACAAAAAAATGTCTGCTTTTCGATGTGCGCACTGTCATTTTATAGAGGTATCTAAAGAGCACAAAGTACGTTTCTGAACGTGCCAATTAAGTATCGCGAGACTGTCCACCGTTTCCTGTCTGGAACCAAATCTCGCGATACTTCTGAGACAGAAATTATTATTATTTACTGTTATTATTATTATTTCATTATGTACTGTGTACATCAAAAAGCAAGTGATTGTAAAAATACCTGTGATAGGTTTTCTTTTATATTCCTGAACCGATTATATGACAAAGGTCTCAGTCATTCATAAATAGTGTTTGTTCATGAGCTGATCTAGCCGTCTCTATTCACTGCCTGCCATGGATTTCATCGCACTTCCGGGATGAGTTTTGGCTCCCATGTCTCAAGTCCTTAAATCAAATCCTATTTCCTTGCTTGTATGTTAGTCCCTCCCATTGAGGACATAGAGAAGAGGAGACATCCCATTTCTGATGACCAGCAGGACTCCCTAATCGGGGGATAAGCGACCGTCACGTGGCACACGTGGGCAGGACTAACATACAAGGAAACAGGAAAGAAGTGTAGGAAATAGGATCTAATTTAAGGACTTGAGACGCAGCTATAGCGAGCCTCATGATTGGTCAACGGCGCATCCCCGGCGTCACGTGTTTCCCTTCCTCCTAAATATTCCTTGGTCGTTCTAGAGCCGACGACACCCGGGCGTTTCCCTAACCGTCGTCGTGTTCCTGTGACGCGTGTGACTCCGCCTTGTTCTGAGGAGACGGGCCGTCCTGATTGGCTCTCGTCTTGAACTTGGAGATGAACTCGTTACTGGCCAACGCCCCTTCCTTCTTGGGACACGTGTGTTTTATCATCACGTGGTGTTCTGGGCGGTCTGCCAAAGAAACAAACAAGATAACAATATGTTTTATCATCACGTGGTGTTCTGGACGGTCTGCCAAAGAAACAAACAAGATAACAATATGTTTTATCATCACGTGGTGTTCTGGACGGTCTGACAAAGAAACAAACAAGATAACAATATGTTTTATCATCACGTGGTGCTCTGGACGGTCTGCCAAAGAAACAAACAAGATAACAATATGTTTTATCATCACGTGATGCTCTGGGCGGTCTGCCAAAGAAACAAACAAGATAACAATATGTTTTATCATCACGTGGTGCTCTGGACGGTCTGCCAAAGAAACAAACAAGATAACAATATGTTTTATCATCACGTGGTGCTCTGGACGGTCTGCCAAAGAAACAAACAAGATAACAATATGTTTTATCATCACGTGGTGCTCTGGACGGTCTGCCAAAGAAACAAACAAGATAACAATATGTTTTATCATCACGTGGTGCTCTGGACGGTCTGACAAAGAAACAAACAAGATAACAATATGTTTTATCATCACGTGGTGCTCTGGACGGTCTGCCAAAGAAACAAACAAGATAACAATATGTTTTATCATCACGTGATGCTCTGGACGGTCTGACAAAGAAACAAACAAGATAACAATATGTTTTATCATCACGTGGTGCTCTGGACGGTCTGACAAAGAAACAAACAAGATAACAATATGTTTTATCATCACGTGGTGCTCTGGACGGTCTGACAAAGAAACAAACAAGATAACAATATGTTTGATCATCACGTGGTGCTCTGGACGGTCTGCCAAAGAAACAAACAAGATAACAATATGTTTGATCATCACGTGGTGCTCTGGACGGTCTGACAAATAAACAAACAAGATAACAATATGTTTTATCATCACGTGGTGCTCTGGACGGTCTGACAAAGAAACAAACAAGATAACAATATGTTTTATCATCACGTGGTGCTCTGGACGGTCTGACAAAGAAACAAACAAGATAACAATATGTTTTATCATCACGTGGTGCTCTGGACGGTCTGACAAAGAAACAAACAAGATAACAATATGTTTTATCATCACGTGGTGCTCTGGACGGTCTGACAAAGAAACAAACAAGATAACAATATGTTTTATCATCACGTGGTGCTCTGGACGGTCTGCCAAAGAAACAAACAAGATAACAATATGTTTTATCATCACGTGGTGCTCTGGACGGTCTGCCAAAGAAACAAACAAGATAACAATATGTTTTATCATCACGTGGTGCTCTGGACGGTCTGACGAAGAAACAAACAAGATAACAATATTTTTTATCATCACATGGTGCTCTGGACGGTCTGCCAAAGAAACAAACAAGATAACAATATGTTTTATCATCACATGGTGCTCTGGACGGTCTGCCAAAGAAACAAACAAGATAACAATATGTTTTATCATCACGTGGTGCTCTGGACGGTCTGCCAAAGAAACAAACAAGATAACAATATGTTTTATCATCACATGGTGCTCTGGACGGTCTGACGAAGAAACAAACAAGATAACAATATGTTTTATCATCACATGGTGCTCTGGACGGTCTGCCAAAGAAACAAACAAGATAACAATATGTTTTATCATCACGTGGTGCTCTGGACGGTCTGACGAAGAAACAAACAAGATAACAATATGTTTTATCATCACATGGTGCTCTGGACGGTCTGACAAAGAAACAAACAAGATAACAATATGTTTTATCATCACGTGGTGCTCTGGACGGTCTGCCAAAGAAACAAACAAGATAACAATATGTTTTATCATCACGTGGTGCTCTGGACGGTCTGCCAAAGAAACAAACAAGATAACAATATGTTTTATCATCACATGGTGCTCTGGACGGTCTGACAAAGAAACAAACAAGATAACAATATGTTTTATCATCACGTGGTGCTCTGGACGGTCTGACAAAGAAACAAACAAGATAACAATATGTTTTATCATCACATGGTGCTCTGGACGGTCTGACAAAGAAACAAACAAGATAACAATATGTTTTATCATCACATGGTGCTCTGGACGGTCTGACAAAGAAACAAACAAGATAACAATATGTTTTATCATCACGTGGTGTTCTGGACGGTCTGACAAAGAAACAAACAAGATAACAATATGTTTTATCATCACGTGGTGCTCTGGACGGTCTGCCAAAGAAACAAACAAGATAACAATATGTTTTATCATCACGTGGTGCTCTGGACGGTCTGCCAAAGAAACAAACAAGATAACAATATGTTTTATCATCACGTGGTGCTCTGGACGGTCTGCCAAAGAAACAAACAAGATAACAATATGTTTTATCATCACGTGGTGTTCTGGACGGTCTGCCAAAGAAACAAACAAGATAACAATATGAGATCAATTATTCTTAAACACTTTTGACTTGGCAAAATATTTTTGGGCATGTAATTATAGGCAAAACAAGTTTTAAAAGGAATATTTTTTTTCCACGTTAAAGCTTGTGAAAAAAGTACATCTTGATTCTACAAATGGATCTGCTATGTTCGCTATTTGCTGTACAGCAAAGTATAAAGGGCTTCAGTGGTTAAGCAGCCCTGACGGGACGAAAGCAAGCAGCAACACAATTAATACAACATAAATAAATATAATGTATAAGTTCACACAGCTATTCTGCGTCACCAAATCAACTTTGGGATTTAGATTTCTGATCCTGCTTCAAGCAGATCAGAATTCAGATCTCAGGGAGTCTACTTTTTTTTTTACTTTATAATTTTTATCCCACGATTTTGCAACCCATTTCTTTCACCCAGTGCCAATTGCCTATGTAATCCTGGGCTCTGCTCTCCCTCTGCCGCGCCTGGGGAGACAACGGACTGACCTCATGCTTCCTTCAATGCATGAGTAGTCCAAGTTGTGTCTTTTCACCTGACAGGGGGGATTTCCCCGGGATGGACGTAGTGCGTGGAAGGAACACGTTATTCCAACCAGTTCCTTTCCCCATCAAGCGCCCCGGCTGGCCAGGGGGAGGCATTATTGAGACCAGGATTACTGCATGTTTTTGTGAGGGTATCAACCCTAGAAGACACGGGGAGAACACGCAAACTCCACACAGAAAGGCCCTATCGCCAACCCCACCTAGGGTGTGGGCGCTGATGACGCGGAGGGAGAAACACGCCCCCAGCACCCACAGCGTCCCCCGGCGGGAATCGAACCCAGGACCTTCTAGCTGTGAGGCGAAGCGTTAACCACTGCGCCACCGTGCCCCAGGGAGTCTACATTAGCTGTACCTTTAATCCTAAACTCAGCTCAGCTCTGTAGAAGAACGAGCCTAGAAACGGTCTGTGCGATCGGCACTAATCTTGTAAACCGCTGGACCGCTCAGCGCATTAGCAAAATGTATTCATCAAATCAAAACAAGTTATGAGGAAGATCCGTACCAGAATTACCCTAATTGTAATCTTCCAAACAAAACAATCTGATTTGGATAATAAATGTATGAATGTCCCCGCCCTACCTCCAGGTTCGATGGGCTTCATAAGGCGGTTGAGCTGGACGTTCCAGTGGCGGACATGTTGACTGGCGTACCTCAGCTTCTCCTGGATCTCCTGCACACATCAGTCCAACAAGAATGGTGACATCAACCCATTCATTCAGGCCTAGAATTATTGAATGCTTTATATCTATTGAAAAATAGCAGATCTAGCTTGTATTTTTGAAAAGTCGTGAAAATGTGTGCAAATCTTTGAATATTATGTATTTTTAAAGCGAACGTTTGTAACTCAAATATTGCTTCTGGGTGGTCCCTGGAACTAAATATTTTGAGATGGGGGTCTGTGGCCAAATAAATATCATTTTGGGGGTCTTTCACATGAAAAGTTTTGAGAACCACTGACAGTAGTCTCTCAAGAACAGACTAACTGAGCTCCAGTTGAGTGAAAAGGACCTTTTCTTTGACGATGGCTGGCCAGATTGCTGACATAGAAACATAGGTTTTTTCAAATAACCTTAGAAGGATTCAAAAGACACTTATAGAATCGGGTCAAAATTCTAATTTTCACGATTTTTCAAAAATAGCAGATCTACAAGCTTGTATATCTGCTATTTTTCAATAGTTAAAGCATAAAATAATAATACACAATAATGTGTACCCGTTCTAAATGGGTTAACACTTGGGATGCCATTATTGTTGTAATTATTTGGCTACAGAATGCCGTCATTCACTTGCGCTTTATTCTGAAGAGCCCCGGAAGCCACAATCGTGTCTATGTTGTGGAAATTCACGGTCTTGTAATGGCGGTCACTCACTGGTCAGTATGTTTATTTTCACACTGAAATGAAAAATTCTAACTGCGACTGACCATCGCGGCCCAGTGTCGCCGTGAAAAAAAAAAGCGGTTCTCTGCGATTGAAGCGTTTTTTTGGAAGTAGATTCCAAGATAAAGCCATTTCTTCGCAGCAGCAATGAATAGAGATTACATCATTTTCAATTGAAGTGGATGGCAGCGTCCACACCTCAACGATAAAGCGATATCGTTATCTTTATGGCGTCAGGGGGGAATGAATCGTAATGCATGTCAAACTGAGGGTCCTTCATGTTTGAGAATCACAGCTAGTAGGGATGGGTATCGTCTGCCATACTTTTAATGGTATCGATTGCATGACGTTGATACTATCGGGTATCGGTTCACGTGAAAACAAACGATACCTCGCTTCGATACTCTGGAACGCACCCCTGGCCGGTCGCATCTGTAACAGTTGGGCTACTGAGAGTTTAATGACGGCTACACTCGTTACTGTGGAAAATAGCTGACAATAGCCTATAATGTTTATTATTATGATGATTATCCAACGTCTACTGTCCGCTCCGCCACACTGTGTGATCATCATCATCACCTCAAAAATGGTATCGAAAAGGGTATCGTATCGATTCACAGGTATTGAAAAAGGTATCGTATCGATTCAAAGGTGAACGATACCCATCCCTAACTGCTAGTGCTGTGAAGATCTTCTCTTATGGAGGCCCCTGGCGTATCTTTTCAAACGGGGGTCAGCGGGCCTATATATCGTTGTTGTCGGGTGGAAACCTCGTATCTCCAAGTTTCAAATGTGTACGTTCTTTCGCAAAGCAAAGCCCTGCTTCATCGTACAAGGCCGTCGCACAAAAGTAGTGAAAACAGCAGATCTACAAGCACACAGCGCCTCACGGCGCGAGGCGTTGTGTGCTTGTAGATCGGCTGTTTTCACTAGTTTATATATATATATATATATTATATTTCTTGACATGAAAAGGTTTGAGAACCCCTGGTCTACCGGTCTCACCTCCAGCCTCTGGTGGCTCCTCTGGCGGGAGGCCTGCAGGTCCTGCAGCTCCTGGGAGGCGGAGTGGAGGGCCGATGAGGAGGGGGCGTCTCTCCCCTCCTCCACACCCAGAGAAGGAGCCTCCTCCCTGGGCAGGACCACGCTCTGACGCTCCTGCAGGAGCTGGAACTGCAGCTTCTTCTCCTCCTCGGCCTGCAACAACCTGGAGAGAGAGATTTGAAAAATAGCAGATCTACCAGTAAGACTCCCTAATCGGGAGATGAACAACCGTCAGGTCACAGCGTGATTTGGCCTAAAATCACGCTGCGACCTGACGGTTGTTCATCTCCCGATTTAAATGTGTAGGAGCAGTGTCCAAAAATGTGTTTGAAAAAATCGGCCTGATGGTGGCGCTATATGGGACAGATCCATGTTGATGAGATGAGTGTAGACATACTGTGTAGCGATTAGCGTGATTTTAGGGCAAAAATTGTAGGAGCAGTGTCCAAAAATGTGTTTTGCAAGAATCGGCCTCGTAGAAGAGGGGCATGTGAGAATTGATGGGTGGAGGTTGTGGTTTGGCAGGCAAGGAGTGTGTGTGCAATATTTGGCATGGATCGCGGCAACGGTTGCAGAGATATGAGCAGGGCAAAAGTGTGACGGACGGACAGACAGCCGGTGGAGGTTTTGATAGTAAATGCGTCCGTCGCTCGCAGCGTGGCACTCGGTGCCGCGTGGAAGGAACGCGTTAGTCCAACCAGTTCCTTTCCCCTCCTACCTACCCTAGGAGACACAGGGAGAACATGCAAACTCCACACAGAAAGGCCCTTTTGCTAACCCCACCTACAGTAGGGTGTGGGCGCTGATGACACGGAGGAGAGAACCCAGGACCTTCTAGCTGTGAGGCGACAGTACTACCAACTGTGTCTTAGTGAGTTCAAATCAACCACGCACTGTACTTTCAACATTGCATCCCTGTGTTGTGAAAGTCATGGGTGAAATGATAGCAAATATAGCAGATCGACAAGCTCATAACGTGTCTCATTGCTTTGATTGGCTATTTTTGTAGCATGATGACGCCGCTGTACGACAAAGTGTTTAACGGGGCTTAAGTGTTAAACGCAGTGCTCTAAGGGAGGTGATAAGGCTTAAACGTCTTAATACGTTTATATATATATATATATAAATATATTATATTATATACATACATTATATTATACTTTATACCATGGGCGTGATAAATAAACCATATGAGTATTCAAAACCAATAAATTCATGCCTCCTTCATGCAAGTTGCTGCCTTGAATCGTGCTGAAAAATCGGCCTCTTTCAGAGTATAAGTTGCATCACTTTATGGCTGTGTAATATTCACCTTCTGAGTGGATGTACACAATGTATATCATTTTGGGAGAATTAATCACACACACACACACACACACACACACACACACACACATTCCTTTCGTCAGTGAAATACTTGAAAAGGCTTTCTACAAACCAGTGCATACCGTAGCAATCTGTAGTATGTACCATTAGTCCATTACCAATGGGTTTTAGAGCCAATCAAAGCCCTCATAACGTTGTAACCCTAACTGAAAGCACTTAAACTTTTTTTTTCTTCGTTTGATGCATGTTTAAAACGCATTGGATTTGGTGTGCAAGGCTGTGCGGAATCCACACTGCGGATCCCAAAAGGAGTCATAAAAGGAGTCAATGAGTTTTTACTGCATGCGACAAGATGCACACATCGAACTGGATGCGATTGGAAAAACAACGCACTGCCGCAGCCACTTGTCGCGCGGCAAATTTGAAGCCGGTGTGTGCATGAGATCGTAGAGAATCATTGTTTTCTTTAAAAAAAATGCAATCGTCCGTTTTTTCCGTGCGAGAAAACGCGTCTGTGTGCAAAGCCCTTTACACTGATGCAAACAGACTCTCCGTTCTAGTGGTGTGCAACCGTTCATCCTTTTGATCACCATATCTTAATATCTAGACTAGGACATTGTGTTGACCTATCTGGCCATGTTCATAACTGCTTTTCCTCATTATGTATATAAAAGGCAGCACATTCTCTGTATCTCAGTCCTTTGACTGCCCATTTCCATTAAACTGATGAAATGCGATTCTTGGGCGATCCTGCCTGGGTCAGTCTGACCGACCTGCTGTAAATACTTCCCAGCGGGCTTG
Organism: Nannobrachium achirus; assembly: GCF_963921795.1. Classification (NCBI taxonomy): domain Eukaryota; kingdom Metazoa; phylum Chordata; class Actinopteri; order Myctophiformes; family Myctophidae; genus Nannobrachium; species Nannobrachium achirus. The sequence goes on from NC_137830.1 coordinate 52,503,807, forward strand.
CACACGGCTGGGATGGGGCTGATTTGTTCAGACCGAATCCGAGACATGAGCACTGCTGTGACTCGCTACACACTCATCCTGCAGCGTCGCAGATGTGAGCTGCTGTGAGCTTGTAGATCGGCCACTTTTAGGCACGCAACACGGTGTGATGACGAAGGGTCACTCCGTGTGTAACAACCGGTTTGTTTTGTGGGCTAACGCTATACAATGGACGTTAATTAAGCGGCGGGGGAAAGAAAGTGTTATAGGAGGACGATATGGACCAGAAAGTCATCATTTATTCGCATTTATTGTCTGACCTGTTGCCATTCACAAATGCGCATTTAGTTTATTCGATTAAGCCTCAAAATCCTCCTCCTCCAAGCGGATAATCTTTTTTGCGGATAATGAAAGTTTATTCGAATTTTGAAGTGTTTCCATAAAAAGATTTATTTGCAAAACTCTTAATGCGCATTAAGAGGCTTTATGGAAACGCAGCTTCTGACCATCGAATCTCTCCACTCTGGACGAGTGTCTTGACGTCATAAAATCATCCCCTCCCCTACGGTACATTGGAATTCCGGACTTGTATTTGCAGTGTTGAGTGTGTAACAGAGGTGATCCGAACCTCCCCACTCGGCTTCGAACCCGGGTCTCCCGTGTGAAAGTCCAATATCTTAACCATCACTCCAAAAGACACATCCCTATGGAACGAGAGCAGATACTAGACTTTTGAGGCTTCGGGCTGAGGCTGCGTCTCATCACACTGTGCGACGGTCTACGACCCACCACAAGTGCATGCATGACTGCATGTGTGTGTGTGTGTGTGTGTGTGTGTGTGTGTGTGTGTGTGTGTGTGTGTGTGTGTGTGTGTGTGTGTGTGTGTGTGTTACTGTACCTCTCCAGGTCCAGTCTGGCTCTCTCCTCCTCCATCCTAGCCTGCACCTCCATGCTGAGAGCAGCCTCTAGCTCCTTCTGGGTGTTCTCCAGCTCCTGGATCCTCCTCTTCTGCTGCAGAGCCTCCTTCTCCTTCTCCTGCATCTCCGCCTGCATGCTCTCCCTCAGCTAGGAGACACAACGACAAGACAGATCAGACTGCATGCACTCCTTCAGCTAGGAGGCACAACGACAAGACAGATCAGACTGCATGCTCTCCTTCAGCTAGGAGGCACAACGACAAGACAGATCAGACTGCATGCTCTCCCTCAGCTAGGAGGCACAACGACAAGACAGATCAGACTGCATGCTCTCCCTCAGCTAGGAGGCACAATGACAAGACAGATCAAACATCCTGCATGCTCTCCCTCAGCTAGGAGGCACAAAGACAAGACAGATCAGACTGCATGCTCTCCCTCAGCTGGGAGACACAACGACAAGACAGATCAGACTGCATGCTCTCCCTCAGCTAGGAGACACAACGACAAGACAGATCAGACTGCATGCTCTCCCTCAGCTAGGAGGCACAACGACAAGACAGATCAGACTGCATGCTCTCCCTCAGCTAGGAGGCACAATGACAAGACAGATCAGACTGCATGCTCTCCTTCAGCTAGGAGACACAACGACAAGACAGATCAGACTGCATGCTCTCCCTTAGCTAGGAGACACAACGACAAGACAGATCAAACATCCTGCATGCTCTCCTTCAGCTAGGAGGCACAACGACAAGACAGATCAGACTGCATGCTCTCCCTCAGCTAGGAGGCACAACGACAAGACAGATCAGACTGCATGCTCTCCCTCTCAGCTAGGAGACACAACGACAAGACAGATCAGACTGCATGCTCTCCATCAGCTAGGAGGCACAACGACAAGACAGATCAGACTGCATGCTCTCCCTCAGCTAGGAGACACAATGACAAGACAGATCAGACTGCATGCTCTCCCTCAGCTAGGAGACACAAAGACAAGACAGATCAGACTGCATGCTCTCCTTCAGCTAGGAGACACAACGACAAGACAGATCAGACTGCATGCTCTCCCTCTCAGCTGGGAGACACAACGACAAGACAGATCAGACTGCATGCTCTCCCTCAGCTAGGAGACACAAAGACAAGACAGATCAGACTGCATGCTCTCCTTCAGCTAGGAGACACAACGACAAGACAGATCAGACTGCATGCTCTCCCTTAGCTGGGAGACAGTGGCGTCAGTTCAGAAAAAGGTAAGGTATGGCAACATGACTGGTCTTCGCGCGCGTGCAAGACACCAGTCATGTTGCCATACCTTAGCAACAGGCATGAAGCGTTTATTTTAAGAAGTACATTCTATTTTCTTCCCCCAAAATGCCTTTGGTTTCTTGGGCTGGATATGGCAGTCTGGAACAGTTGTTCAAGTGCAGCTAAACTTGACATCATATAGTAAACGTGCCGCAATTAACAATAATGAATTGCACCTGTGCAGCTGACCTGCAGAACCTGGGAATATATCATTCTGTCAAAATGGGGAGAATGCAAGTGTGGAGAATATAATTATAATACCTTGTTAAAGTGACCATTTTGTAAAATTTTGCATTTGCAGTTATTTTACTGTAATTTAACAACATAATAACCAGCACAGATAGACAAAGAGACATTCATGGATTTATATTTAAAAGTAACTTTTATTCCCCCCCCCCTGGACCCAGGGTATGGCAGCTGCATACCCCTGGACCCCCCTGGACTCAGGGTATGGCAGCTGCATACCCCTGCCATACCCAATTGAAGCCCTTGCTGGGTGAGCACAACGACAAGACAGATCAAACAGGGAGCTTCCGTTTTATCACCGGCCTTCTGAGCCATGGGATGCACACAGCACTCCATTAGACCAGGATCAGGGGCGTCGATCCAAATTCTGTGCCCTGGGTACAAGGATTCACTGTGGGGGCCCATGTGCTTTAACTATTGAAAAATAGCAGATATACAAGCTCACAGCGCGGCTCCGAGTGCGAGCTTCTAGATCTGCTATTTTTGAAAAATCTTGAAAATCTTTGAATATTTCAAATCCTTCTAAGGTTTTTTGAAAAAATAAAAATAAATAAAAAAATAAATCTATGTCAGTGGTGCTCAAACTTTTTCATGTGTATTTTGGCCCACGGACCCCCATCTCCCAGATTTGCACACATTTTCACAACTTTTCAAAAATAGCATATCTACAAGCTCGCACCGCTTGTGAGCTTGTATATCTGCTATTTCTCAATAGCTAAAAGTATAAAATAATTAAGGCCCCTCCACCTTGGGCCCTGGTAACTCAACAAACTAATGATGCACCTTGTTTCTTTCGGAAACTCTCCAGTCCCTCCGCAGATAGCAGAGGAAGAGGTTCCAAAAGGAGCTGCCGTTGAGAAATCATTGCACTTGCAGGCTATAGCCTAAATAATTATATCCCTAATGCAAGGTGAAGCTGTATTTTATTTCTACTGTATAGGCTATTCACATTCAGATCGTTTTCAATCCCAAATACAATGATTTAACTGTTATTTTTGGCTCCCTATGCACCTGCTTGTCAAAAAACTGCCAAAAATCATATTATGTGTTTTCACTAAAGGGAAATTTGTATTCTCACGGTACTTTCAGCAAAAATTACTAGGTATTTTGCCGTCAAATTTCGGACTCCAAAACTCCCGGAACACAAAATAAGTGGCCGTTTTCACATGGCGTGAATTAAAAAATTGCCATCATTTTTGAAAGAACTTCCAGAAGTTTTGCTCAATGAAAACGGGGCATAGGGTTGTTGTTGTGGTTGAGGTTTGGAGGTCTCACCGTCTCCGCCTCTTTCAGCTGCCTCTCCAGCTCCAGCTGCACCTCCTTCTGCCGTCTCCTCTCCGTCTCCTCCACCTCCCTGCGCCGAGCCTCCACCTCTCTGGCATGCTGCATGAGAACACACACATCAATCCTCCACCTCTCTGGCATGCTGCATGAGAACACACACATCAATCCTCCACCTCTCTGGCATGCTGCATGAGAACACACACGCTCATCTGGTCACTTATAGATAGATAGATAGATAGATAGATATCTTATATACATGAACAGTGCTTCTCAACCTTTTCAGGCCGCGACCCCCCAAAATAATCACATTTGAACTGGGGACCCCCCAAAATAATCACATTTGAACTGGGGACCCCCCAATGAACTGGGGACCCCCCAAAATAATCACATTTGAACTGGGGACCCCCAAAATATTCACATTTGAACTGGGGACCCCCCAAAATAATCACATTTGAACTGGGGACCCCCCAAAATAATCACATTTGAACTGGGGACCCCCAAAATAATCACATTTGAACTGGGGACCCCCAAAATAATCACATTTGAACTGGGGACCCCCCACTGAGGTCACAGGCTGGCCACATGAAGTCTGAGATCCACCCTGGAACCACGATGTTCCCATTTGGGTCCCTCCTGAGATCAAATACTTTTAAGATGCTTTTTTTTACACTCTAAGGTCCTTAAAGTTTTGTTCTATTTCGAGGACCCCAATTACATTGGTTACAGACCTGTAAAGGGTCCATTTAAAACCTCCATAAGGAATATTGAGGGTCCCTGGACCCCGCTTTGAGAACCACCGCTCTAAACCCTTCAATTAAACATAAATGGTAAATGGTGCATTTACAGTATATATAGCTCCATTATCCAAGGCGCTTTACATAGATTGTGCATTACATTCACCCATTCACACACACATTCATACACCGGTGACCATGCAAGGCACCAACCTGCTCACCGGGAGCAGTTAGGGGTTCAGAGTCTTGATCAAGGACCCTTCAATACTAACTCTGGGGGAGCCCGGGATCGAACTGGGAACCCTCCGTGTTCTAATGAAGGTTTCTCTACCCCTGAGCCACTGCCGCCCCTATACATAGGATAAATGCTGGTGCTCTCTCACCTGTAGTAACTCTGAGGACCCCCTAGGGGTCCCGGACCCCCTCTCCAGGGGTTAAAGCCAAAAAGAATCACAAGACTGAAATTATTTTCAGACCATGTCCCAATATGTGATTTCTTGAAACATGGCATGTGCAGCGCACACTTTAAAAAAAAATATATATTATTATTTGTTTTCTCCTGAAGTTCTGAACTGCTTTCACTGAATGTATGTGTGCCAATCTATGCTTTATTTTATAGAAATATCTTCTGAAGTTCTGTTGTCTTCTATTGCTTGTCTGGCCAATTCAAATACTCATATCTTGAAATTATAACTGCTTTTTAGATTGGAGATCACTAGACTTTTTGACAACTTTGTCATTCACACCGTGGCCATCGCTACACCTCCCCCTTATTTTATTTATTTGTGTTTTTGCAGATCTGCACTGATCTCAGAAACAGACCCTATGGAATCCTCAAGACTGAAATCAGTCCCCAGGACTGAGAACTTTAACCCCTGCCTCTCACCTGGATGATGCTCTCTATCTCCTTGTCCTGGCGTTCTTTCTCTCTCTCCGTCTCGTGGCTGTTGGAGTCGTCTGATTGGCTGCTCCCGCTGCTGCGGGTGCTCAGGCTGCGTTCCCGTTGGCTGTGCTGGCGGTGCTCCCGCCTCCTCAGCTTCAGCTCCTGATGCACAGAGGACCTGCCCTCGCTCTGGAGGCGGAGCGCCGTCTGGATGGCTGGACGGAAAGGACAGACGCACGCACGTTGGTATTGATATAGATGTTCTGTGAAGTGCAGTTTTACTATTTAAACTGTAGCCTTTAAGTAAAGCCCTTTGCACACAGGCGCGTTTATCCGCGCGGATAAAACGGACAATTTAATTTTTGTAAAAGAAAACAATGATTCTCTACGACCACATGCACACCGGATCCGAATTAGCGGCCGTGCGTTTTTTTCTCGGTCGAACCCAGTTCGATTTGTGCGTCTTGTTGCATGCGGTAAAAAACTCATCACTCCTCTTATGACTCCTTTTGGGATCCGCAGCGCCGATTCCGCACAGCATTGCACTCCAAATCCAATTTGTTTTATTCATGCAGCAAACGGAAGAATCGCAACTGTCCTGTGTGCAAAGGGCTTTAGTCCATATTGGGAATGGACCAAAATCTCTGGCATGGGTCGGCCTCTAGTGGTTGTTTGTCACACAACAACGTACCTTGGGTCCTCTAGTGGTTGTTTCTAACACAACAACGTACCTTGGGTCCTCTAGTGGTTGTTTCTAACACAACGTACCTTGGGTCCTCTAGTGGTTGTTTCTAACACAACGTACCTTGCGTCCTCTAGTGGTTGTTTCTAACACAACAACGTACCTTGTGTCCTCTAGTGGTTGTTTCTAACACAACGTACCTTGTGTCCTCTAGTGGTTGTTTCTAACACAACAACGTACCTTGTGTCCTCTAGTGGTTGTTTCTAACACAACAACGTACCTTGGGTCCTCTAGTGGTTGTTTCTAACACAACAACGTACCTTGGGTCCTCTAGTGGTTGTTTCTAACACAACAACGTACCTTGGGTCCTCTAGTGGTTGTTTCTAACACAACAACGTACCTTGCGTCCTCTAGTGGTTGTTTCTAACACAACAACGTACCTTGGGTCCTCTAGTGGTTGTTTCTAACACAACAACGTACCTTGGGTCCTCTAGTGGTTGTTTCTAACACAACAACGTACCTTGGGTCCTCTAGTGGTTGTTTCTAACACAACAACGTACCTTGGGTCCTCTAGTGGTTGTTTCTAACACAACAACGTACCTTGCGTCCTCTAGTGGTTGTTTCTAACACAACAACGTACCTTGGGTCCTCTAGTGGTTGTTTCTAACACAACGTACCTTGTGTCCTCTAGTGGTTGTTTCTAACACAACGTACCTTGTGTCCTCTAGTGGTTGTTTCTAACACAACAACGTACCTTGGGTCCTCTAGTGGTTGTTTCTAACACAACAACGTACCTTGGGTCCTCTAGTGGTTGTTTCTAACACAACAACGTACCTTGCGTCCTCTAGTGGTTGTTTCTAACACAACAATGTACCTTGGGTCCTCTAGTGGTTGTTTCTAACACAACGTACCTTGTGTCCTCTAGTGGTTGTTTCTAACACAACGTACCTTGTGTCCTCTAGTGGTTGTTTCTAACACAACAACGTACCTTGGGTCCTCTAGTGGTTGTTTCTAACACAACGTACCTTGTGTCCTCTAGTGGTTGTTTCTAACACAACGTACCTTGTGTCCTCTAGTGGTTGTTTCTAACACAACAACGTACCTTGGGTCCTCTAGTGGTTGTTTCTAACACAACGTACCTTGTGTCCTCTAGTGGTTGTTTCTAACACAACAACGTACCTTGTGTCCTCTAGTGGTTGTTTCTAACACAACAACGTACCTTGTGTCCTCTAGTGGTTGTTTCTAACACAACAACGTACCTTGGGTCCTCTAGTGGTTGTTTCTAACACAACAACGTACCTTGGGTCCTCTAGTGGTTGTTTCTAACACAACAACGTACCTTGGGTCCTCTAGTGGTTGTTTCTAACACAACAACGTACCTTGGGTCCTCTAGTGGTTGTTTCTAACACAACAACGTACCTTGGGTCCTCTAGTGGTTGTTTCTAACACAACAACGTACCTTGTGTCCTCTAGTGGTTGTTTCTAACACAACAACGTACCTTGCGTCCTCTAGTGGTTGTTTCTAACACAACAACGTACCTTGGGTCCTCTAGTGGTTGTTTCTAACACAACAACGTACCTTGGGTCCTCTAGTGGTTGTTTCTAACACAACAACGTACCTTGGGTCCTCTAGTGGTTGTTTCTAACACAACAACGTACCTTGGGTCCTCTAGTGGTTGTTTCTAACACAACAACGTACCTTGGGTCCTCTAGTGGTTGTTTCTAACACAACAACGTACCTTGCGTCCTCTAGTGGTTGTTTCTAACACAACAACGTACCTTGGGTCCTCTAGTGGTTGTTTCTAACACAACGTACCTTGGGTCCTCTAGTGGTTGTTTCTAACACAACAACGTACCTTGGGTCCTCTAGTGGTTGTTTCTAACACAACAACGTACCTTGCGTCCTCTAGTGGTTGTTTCTAACACAACAACGTACCTTGGGTCCTCTAGTGGTTGTTTCTAACACAACAACGTACCTTGTGTCCTCTAGTGGTTGTTTCTAACACAACAACGTACCTTGGGTCCTCTAGTGGTTGTTTCTAACACAACAACGTACCTTGGGTCCTCTAGTGGTTGTTTCTAACACAACAACGTACCTTGCGTCCTCTAGTGGTTGTTTCTAACACAACAACGTACCTTGGGTCCTCTAGTGGTTGTTTCTAACACAACAACGTACCTTGGGTCCTCTAGTGGTTGTTTCTAACACAACAACGTACCTTGGGTCCTCTAGTGGTTGTTTCTAACACAACAACGTACCTTGTGTCCTCTAGTGGTTGTTTCTAACACAACAACGTACCTTGTGTCCTCTAGTGGTTGTTTCTAACACAACAACGTACCTTGCGTCCTCTAGTGGTTGTTTCTAACACAACAACGTACCTTGGGTCCTCTAGTGGTTGTTTCTAACACAACAACGTACCTTGGGTCCTCTAGTGGTTGTTTCTAACACAACGTACCTTGCGTCCTCTAGTGGTTGTTTCTAACACAACAACGTACCTTGGGTCCTCTAGTGGTTGTTTCTAACACAACAACGTACCTTGTGTCCTCTAGTGGTTGTTTCTAACACAACAACGTATCTTGCGTCCTCTAGTGGTTGTTTCTAACACAACAACGTACCTTGTGTCCTCTAGTGGTTGTTTCTAACACAACAACGTACCTTGGGTCCTCTAGTGGTTGTTTCTAACACAACAACGTACCTTGGGTCCTCTAGTGGTTGTTTCTAACACAACAACGTACCTTGGGTCCTCTAGTGGTTGTTTCTAACACAACAACGTACCTTGTGTCCTCTAGTGGTTGTTTCTAACACAACAACGTACCTTGCGTCCTCTAGTGGTTGTTTCTAACACAACAACGTACCTTGTGTCCTCTAGTGGTTGTTTCTAACACAACAACGTACCTTGGGTCCTCTAGTGGTTGTTTCTAACACAACAACGTACCTTGGGTCCTCTAGTGGTTGTTTCTAGGTACAACGTACCTTGGGTCCACTCCACCTTCTGTCTCTGGTCAGAGGCGCTCATCTCGTAGGTTTTATTGTGGGTTTTCACACAGAGCAGGCAGCGTTTCCCCTCCCTGTCTGGGACAGGCTGAGAGAAACACAGGAGGAAGTCACATTTATCACTGCATAATAATAAGCCATAAGCGACTGTCACGTCGCATACACAAACTTTAGAAGGCAGTCGTAGCCAATCAGGAGGGAATATGGACAGATAGATACACGTTGATGACATGACTCTAGTAGACATACTGTGTATCGCTTTACGTGATTTTAGGGCAACATCTGTAGGAGCAGTGTCCAAAAATGTGTTTTGCAAGAATGCCCAACTGACATGAACCAAGCTGACATCACTACAGTGCCCAAATTTGGAGGTGACATCACATACTGCCCTGTACAGACACGGAACACCAAAGGTTATGGGCATAAAAGAGGGCCAGACAGACAGACAGACAGACAGACAGACAGACAGACAGACAGACAGGGTATTGCACAACTGGACATCAATGGTGACCATTTTACATATCGTTGCTGTTGGGCACAATCATCTTGTGTGGCCAAAACCGTCACTTTTCAGGAAATGTAAAAAGAGTATCTTCTTTTATACATAAAACATTTTTTGTTCAGCACCAGCTTAATTCCTTTTGAATTAAATATTGATATAACCCACAGACAGGCTTATACTTTCTTTATACGCAGAAATGCACAAACGTTTTTTTTAAATAACAGATCAAAAGCTACGCAATGCGCTGCAGATCTGCTGCTTTCACTACGTTGGCGCAGGTCTTATGAAACGTGGCATTAATAAAACCTTGCTACGACATGGCATCTGCTAAGGTGGCACCGCTGGCACGCTAACTAAACCTGCCATCCTAAAGGCCCATTCCCACAGATAACAGATAAAACTAGAAGCAGTGCTCTTCCGAGCACAGGTCTCCACCAGGCCACACAAATTGCCCTGTTATAGCGCCACCATGAGACTGATTTGAGAAATTTGAAGTGGCATTTCTTCCTCTGCCTAGTGGGAGCGTGCACGCCCAATTTCACCAAGATTGCACGCTGTGTTCATGATTTGAGGCATTTTGTTCAAAACGGAGCAATCCTGCAAACTTTTTTCAATTGTAGCCAATCAGGATGGAATATGGAAAATCGGCCGTATCCATGATGATCACATGACTGTAGAGATACTGTCTACCGATTTGTAGGAGTAGTGTACAGAAATGTGTGGGCAGAGGTTCTGAATTGGCATCCAGGGAGTGTGTGTGCTCGGTTTGGCAGTTATCGGGCCAACGGCGCCGGAGATTAGCTGTACACAAACTCGGAGGACGGACGGACGCACGGACATGGGCGAAAACATACTCTCCCCCTGCCTTCGGCTGGTGGAGACAAAAATCTCTTTCTCCAGATATTTTTCCATTCAAAGTGGATGGTAGATACAGATAAAAAAAAAAAAAAACTTCTGTCACAGATAAAAGAAATATCTGTGGCAGCTATTTTTTTTTATCTGTATCTACCATCCACTTTGAATGGAAAAATATCTGGAGAAAGATATTTTTTGATCTGTTATCTGGCCCAGTGGGAATGGGCCTTTATTCTGTTATCTGGCCCAGTGGGAAAACAGAGTGGACGCCAGTGTTGATTTCGTCGACTAAAACAATGACAAAAACTAAATAAAAACTAAGCTGTGATGACTAAAACCAAGAATAAATATATTGACAATTTCGTCAACAAAATAAAAACTAGACTAAAAAGGGACTGGTGGAGAAGAGAGTCATTTTTATGGTTGCTCTCAGGTGTAGCGTGCTGAAAATAGCCGATCTACAAGCTCGCGACACGTTTGTAGATCTGCTATTTTCAGCATGCAACCAAGTGTAAAATCAGTCATTACCATGTCATCAAGGCCTGCCAAAAAAACATTTCAGTTGACTAAATCAACTGTAGATTTAGTCGCCTAAAAACGTATATTTAGTCGACTAAAATTAGACTAAAACTAAAACTTTTCAGGTGACTAAATTATGACTAAAACTAAATGACATTTTATTCAAAAGACTATGACTAAAACTAAATGACATTGTATTCAAAAGACTATGACTAAAACTAAATGACATTGTATTCAAAAGACTATGACTAAAACTAAATGACATTGTATTCAAAAGACTATGACTAAAACTAAATGACATTGTATTCAAAAGACTATGACTAAAACTAAATGACATTGTATTCAAAAGACTATGACTAAAACTAAATGACATTGTATTCAAAAGACTATGACTAAAACTAAATGACATTGTATTCAAAAGACTAGGACTAAAACTAAATGACATTGTATTCAAAAGACTATGACTAAAACTAAATGACATTTTATTCAAAAGACTATGACTAAAACTAAATGACATTGTATTCAAAAGACTATGACTAAAACTAAATGACATTTTATTCAAAAGACTAGGACTAAAACTAAATGACATTGTATTCAAAAGACTAGGACTAAAACTAAATGACATTTTATTCAAAAGACTAGGACTAAAACTAAATGACATTGTATTCAAAAGACTAGGACTAAAACTAAATGACATTGTATTCAAAAGACTAGGACTAAAACTAAATGACATTGTATTCAAAAGACTAGGACTAAAACTAAATGACATTGTATTCAAAAGACTAGGACTAAAACTAAATGACATTGTATTCAAAAGACTAGGACTAAAACTAAATGACATTTTATTCAAAAGACTATGACTAAAACTAAATGACATTGTATTCAAAAGACTAGGACTAAAACTAAATGACATTTTATTCAAAAGACTAGGACTAAAACTAAATGACATTGTATTCAAAAGACTAGGACTAAAACTAAATGACATTTTATTCAAAAGACTAGGACTAAAACTAAATGACATTTTATTCTAAAGACTAGGACTAAAACTAAAACTTTTCAGGTGACTAACTTATGACTAAAACTAAATGACATTGTATTCAAAAGACTATGACTAAAACTAAATGACATTTTATTCAAAAGACTATGACTAAAACTAAATGACATTTTATTCAAAAGACTATGACTAAAACTAAATGACATTGTATTCAAAAGACTAGGACTAAAACTAAATGACATTGTATTCAAAAGACTAGGACTAAAACTAAATGACATTTTATTCAAAAGACTAGGACTAAAACTAAATGACATTGTATTCAAAAGACTAGGACTAAAACTAAATGACATTGTATTCAAAAGACTAGGACTAAAACTAAATGACATTGTATTCAAAAGACTAGGACTAAAACTAAATGACATTGTATTCAAAAGACTAGGACTAAAACTAAATGACATTGTATTCAAAAGACTAGGACTAAAACTAAATGACATTTTATTCAAAAGACTATGACTAAAACTAAATGACATTGTATTCAAAAGACTAGGACTAAAACTAAATGACATTTTATTCAAAAGACTAGGACTAAAACTAAATGACATTGTATTCAAAAGACTAGGACTAAAACTAAATGACATTTTATTCAAAAGACTAGGACTAAAACTAAATGACATTTTATTCTAAAGACTAGGACTAAAACTAAAACTTTTCAGGTGACTAACTTATGACTAAAACTAAATGACATTGTATTCAAAAGACTATGACTAAAACTAAATGACATTGTATTCAAAAGACTAGGACTAAAACTAAATGACATTGTATTCAAAAGACTATGACTAAAACTAAATGACATTGTATTCAAAAGACTAGGACTAAAACTAAATGACATTGTATTCAAAAGACTAGGACTAAAACTAAATGACATTTTATTCAAAAGACTAGGACTAAAACTAAATGACATTTTATTCTAAAGACTAGGACTAAAACTAAAACTTTTCAGGTGACTAACTTATGACTAAAACTAAATGACATTGTATTCAAAAGACTATGACTAAAACTAAATGACATTGTATTCAAAAGACTAGGACTAAAACTAAATGACATTGTATTCAAAAGACTAGGACTAAAACTAAATGACATTGTATTCAAAAGACTAGGACTAAAACTAAATGACATTGTATTCAAAAGACTACGACCAAAACTAAATCAAAATGTGCAGTCAAAAACAACAGTGGTGCTGGCGTTCCTTCACCAACCTCCACGGCGCAGCTCCTGTCCAGTGGGATCTCTCCCCTCTTGTCCTTGAGGTCCTCTCCAACGTAGTACGAGATGGACGATGGCTTCAGGACGAACCAGCGCTCCGTCCAGTTACGACGCATGTGACCTTTCTTCCACATGTAGCCCTGGGGGACACGGAGGAGAGGCATGTCAATGACAGCGTCACAGAGGCAATGAAGACCAGCACAGTTATGCGACCTTGTCAGGCTAGCATTTGGCTAGCCTGGTTAATAAACCAGACTACACAACACCACTCCCTGTTGGTAGTGGTGGTGTTGTGTAGTCTGGCCCTTCACATTAAATAAGCTTTTTCCACCAGCCCTCAGAGAGGGCGAGCCAATCAGGGCTGTAGGCTTGGGGCACGTGGTGGGTGGTGGCCTGGTTCAAAACCATTCAGCCAATCAGGGCGAGTCTGTGTGTATTCAAACACATTCCCCCCTCCACTCTTATTACAGACATCAAACAGATTGTAGTCTTTGATGCTTTCAGTGACTAACGAGCTATTGACACTTGTATGGCTCAATCAATTACAGCAGCTCACAAGCACTTTGAAGTTCAGAGGGAGCAATTAAGAGCAAGTCAACTTAACATTTTTTTAAACCACCCCCTGCCCGCCCCCCCAGAAGTGGAATGTCTGCCCGAAATCTCAGACTCTCTTCCCAAAACGAAGTGTGTGATAGAGTCTGACGCTTGCAGTCAGGCTAGCATTTGGCTGCTTGTACGTACCTGTATGCATTCAAAAATATATATTTGATCTTTGTCACTTTATATCACACATAAGCCTAATCTAATCTTCTATTTGATTAGATTTGCATGTTTTAACCATGAATGTAATATGTTTTAATGATGATGTTTTTGTTGAATTACACAATTAATAAAATAGTTCCCTCGCTCTCCTTTTCAAAATCCCCCTGCCTTAGCTTAACACACTTTGAAAACCTGTGGTGTCAGCCAGTGGTTCTCAAACTGTGGGTCGGGACCCCTAGGGGGGGCCCAGATGATTTTTTTTTAACTTATTTTTTATTTGCAGTTTGTTACATGTACAGTATAAAACGTTACAGGGTCAACATCATTACATAATTTTAATTATCACATTTTAGTCCATGTCAGACATTCGTGGTGTCATTCCGTTGGGTTTGATATTCCGTCCATTCTTTCATTTCCCAGATGACTTTTTAATACCTAAATACTTCAATACCTAAAATAAAAAGACCATTACTGTATCAAAGAATAATCAACAAACCCTACTATAAAAACTGGTCAAATTGTAGATCTGCTATGTTCACTATATTTATCTGTGGAACCGAGTCAAACTAAATGTAATGCCTCAACTCCTAGATTCCAAGTGCTCGTCAGGGTGGGGGATCCCCAGTTAAAATATGATTATCAATTGATTATAAAAATGTTTTTCTTCAAAAACGGCCGTCTATGACGTCAGCGACGGCAGCAAATCTGGACAGCCTGTTTTGAGAACCCGTGGGATGCTTTTAACCTCCGCCTTACCAAAAACCAGAGAAAGACACAATGGTCAGAAATGGGACTTTGTGAGGATAGAAGGTGCTATGAGACCCCAAAAAAGGTTTTAAAATAGGAAAAGTGAATTTTCATGTTGTATCACCTTTAAAAGAATACACTTTGGCCGGAAAGATAAAACCGGATTCAGTTTTAACTCAAAATAATTCCCCTGCGCTCAAGGACATACTTTTAGGGCCTACCTAATAAACTCCTTGATGTCGCATAGTTTTGCTTTTGGAAAATTAGTTTGGTATATGCATCTTTTAGTCCAACTCATAGCGACTGGCAAGACTACACTAGGCTACTGGAGCATTTTAATAGGGATTGGGGAAACAAACGGGGGGAAACAAATCAAAGTGACACCGCTTCTTCTGCTTGTGGTTTCCACCTAGACCGGATCAAACGGACAGGAAAGACTGGTGACGCGAGGTTACTGGTGTACGCTACACCAGACTAGAGGGACACAAACACACATACTGTAGTGGCTCACCCTCTTCATAACGTTGTGGTACATCTCTAGATAGACTCACCTCACCCTCTTCATAACATTGTGGTACATCTCTAGATAGACTCACCTCACCCTCTTCATAACATTGTGGTACATCTCTAGATAGACTCACCTCACCCTCTTCATACCATTGTGGTACATCTCTAGATAGACTCACCTCACCCTCTTCATAACATTGTGGTACATCTCTAGATAGACTCACCTCACCCTCTTCATAACATTGTGGTACATCTCTAGATAGACTCACCTCACCCTCTTCATAACATTGTGGTACATCTCTAGATAGACTCACCCTCTTCAGAACGTTGTGGTACATCTCTAGATAGACTCACCCTCTTCAGAACGTTGTGGTACATCTCTAGATAGACTCACCCTCTTCAGAACGTTGTGGTACATCTCTAGATAGACTCACCTCACCCTCTTCATAACGTTGTGGTACATCTCTAGATAGACTCACCCTCTTCATAACGTTGTGGTACATCTCTAGATAGACTCACCCTCTTCAGAACGTTGTGGTACATCTCTAGATAGACTCACCCTCTTCATAACATTGTGGTACATCTCTAGATAGACTCACCCTCTTCATAACATTGTGGTACATCTCTAGATAGACTCACCTCACCCTCTTCATAACATTGTGGTACATCTCTAGATAGACTCACCTCACCCTCTTCAGAACATTGTGGTACATCTCTAGATAGACTCACCCTCTTCAGAACATTGTGGTACATCTCTAGATAGACTCACCCTCTTCATAACGTTGTGGTACATCTCTAGATAGACTCACCCTCTTCATAACATTGTGGTACATCTCTAGATAGACTCACCCTCTTCAGAACGTTGTGGTACATCTCTAGATAGACTCACCCTCTTCAGAACGTTGTGGTACATCTCTAGATAGACTCACCCTCTTCATAACATTGTGGTACATCTCTAGATAGACTCACCCTCTTCATAACGTTGTGGTACATCTCTAGATAGACTCACCTCACCCTCTTCATAACATTGTGGTACATCTCTAGATAGACTCACCCTCTTCATAACATTGTGGTACATCTCTAGATAGACTCACCTCACCCTCTTCATAACATTGTGGTACATCTCTAGATAGACTCACCTCACCCTCTTCATAACATTGTGGTACATCTCTAGATAGACTCACCCTCTTCATAACATTGTGGTACATCTCTAGATAGACTCACCTCACCCTCTTCATAACATTGTGGTACATCTCTAGATAGACTCACCCTCTTCATAACATTGTGGTACATCTCTAGATAGACTCACCTCACCCTCTTCATAACATTGTGGTACATCTCTAGATAGACTCACCCTCTTCAGAACGTTGTGGTACATCTCTAGATAGACTCACCCTCTTCATAACATTGTGGTACATCTCTAGATAGACTCACCCTCTTCAGAACATTGTGGTACATCTCTAGATAGACTCACCCTCTTCATAACGTTGTGGTACATCTCTAGATAGACTCACCCTCTTCATAACATTGTGGTACATCTCTAGATAGACTCACCCTCTTCAGAACGTTGTGGTACATCTCTAGATAGACTCACCCTCTTCAGAACGTCGTGGTACATCTCTAGATAGACTCACCCTCTTCATAACATTGTGGTACATCTCTAGATAGACTCACCCTCTTCATAACGTTGTGGTACATCTCTAGATAGACTCACCTCACCCTCTTCATAACATTGTGGTACATCTCTAGATAGACTCACCCTCTTCATAACATTGTGGTACATCTCTAGATAGACTCACCTCACCCTCTTCATAACATTGTGGTACATCTCTAGATAGACTCACCTCACCCTCTTCATAACATTGTGGTACATCTCTAGATAGACTCACCCTCTTCATAACATTGTGGTACATCTCTAGATAGACTCACCTCACCCTCTTCATAACATTGTGGTACATCTCTAGATAGACTCACCCTCTTCATAACATTGTGGTACATCTCTAGATAGACTCACCTCACCCTCTTCATAACATTGTGGTACATCTCTAGATAGACTCACCCTCTTCATAACATTGTGGTACATCTCTAGATAGACTCACCCTCTTCAGAACATTGTGGTACATCTCTAGATAGACTCACCTCACCCTCTTCAGAACATTGTGGTACATCTCTAGATAGACTCACCCTCTTCAGAACATTGTGGTACATCTCTAAGAACACCTCGTCCAGACCAAGACTGAAGGACTCTGAGCTCGTCACCCTCAGCAGGCGTCCGGCCTCCATGTGCTCCAGGAAGGCCCAGACCGACAGGCCCTCGTCGCACAGCGACGCGTCCCGGGACAGCAGCTCGTCCAGGGCCGTCCCGTCCCACTCGGCGGTCATCGCCGAGGAGATCTTCTTGAGGAGGTATTCCACCTGCCGTGGACAACATCCACACATTGTGATGACCTGAACTCTGTGGTGTAAAGTAACTAAGTACATTTAGTTACTTAGTTCAGGGTGGCCACGATCTGATGTTTTTTTTGAGGAAAAACATTTTTTTGAGAAAAAAAATCTTTTTGAGAAAAAAAAATTTTGAGAAAAAAAATTTTGAGAAAAAAAAATGTTGAGAAAAAAAAATTTGAGAAAAAAAATATTTTTGAGAAAAAAAAATTTTTTGAGAAAAAAAAAATTTGAGAATAAAAATTTGAGAAAAAAAAATGTTTGAGAAAAAAAAAATTTAGAGAAAAAAAAATGTTTGAGAAAAAAAAATTTGAGAAAAAAAATTAAGAAAAAAAAATTTTTTGAGAAAAAAAAATTGAGAAAAAAAAATTTGAGAAAAAAAATTTTTTTTCTAAAAAAAAAATTTTAGAGAAAAAAAAATTTAAAAAAAAAATGTTTGAGAAAAAAATTTTTTGAAAAAAAAAAATGTTTGAGGAAAAAAAATTGGGAAAAAAAATAAATAATAATAAATAAAACGTATTGGTGATGCGATGACGTGGTATACGGATTGAGGTGAAAGAGAAAAGTGGAAAGTTGTGAGCTAACTATTAGCTATTTGTGTGTGTGTGTGTGTGTGTGTGTGTGTGTGTGTGTGTGTGTGTGTGTTCTGGCTACGCCCCCCTCGGTTGAAATTGGATCCGCCGGTCCCATAGCTGGGAATACGAGCCAATGGACGGCGGTCACCATGGCAACGGGGGGCCAATGATAGAGTTATGGGCGGTTTTTACACTCTACCGACATCTGCTCTACCGACATCTGCTCTGGCTATGAGTTGAAGTGGAGGCGAAATGGGCGTGGAAGTGGGATGCGGCTCTAAGAAAAATGTAATAGTAGATTGAGTATTTCCCATTTCCAATACTTTTACTTCTACTCCACTACATCTGGGATCCAAACATTTTACTTTTACTCCACTACAATTACAGTATTTGAAAAGTTTTGTTACTAGTTACCAATTTTATAACTTGGATGTTTGAAAATAGCCGATCTACAAGCTCACAACGCGTTGCATCGCAACGTGTTGTGAGCTTGTAGATCTGGTATTTTCAAACATTTTGTACTTTTACTTTTAGTACTTTAAGTACATTTTGATGCCAATACTTTTGTACTTTTACCCAAATACATTTTTTATTCTGGACTTTTACTTGTAACAGAGTATTTCTATAATGCAGTATTGATACTTTTACTTAAGTAAAACATTTTATTACTTTTTCCACCACTGCCTGAACGGTTGTTAAAGGTGGCGAAAGTGATATTTTTGAGTATAAAAAGAAAAAGAAAAGAAAAAGTGAAAGCTCTAGGGCCATATTTTGAGTCGCAACAACATCTTACGGATGCATGAATTAAGTAAAGTCATAAGACCTGGTACTTTAGACGCAAACAATAGGGTCCATAGTGTAGTAATTATATATTACTAGAAGCTGGGGCGGCCCAGCGTCTAGTCGGCGACCTGGCCAACTCGGAACAATGTAAATAGGGAATGAATGCCCCGCCCTTTAATGCAAACCCCATTATACCTGTTTTCATAGGACCCGTTTTGACCATCTGTCTGCCTGTGTCCATTTATGCCCATATATGGAGATATCTGTATCTGTCTGTCTGTCTGTCGGCGTCCATTTTATGTCCATGTCCATATATGGAGATCACTGCAGTTATAGTTCTGGGTCCATTTTATGCCCATATATGGAGATATCTGTCTATCTGCGTCCATTTTATGCCCATATATGGAGTATCTGTCTGTGCCTCCAACTGTGTTGCAGACACAGTGCCGGTTCCCCCTTTAATGCAAACCTCATTATACTTGTTGTCATAGGACCCGTTTTGAACATCTGTTTGCCTGTGTCCATTTATGCCCATATATGGAGATATCTGTATCTGTCTGTCTGCGTCCATTTTATGCCCATATATGGAGATCTTTGACCATCTGTTTGCCTCTGTCCATTTATGTCCATATATGGAGATATCTGTATCTGTCTGTCTGCAATCCATTTTATGCCCATATATGGGGGCATTCATTTTATGCCCATATATGGAGAACGCGCGTGCCCGTGGGACGAACGGTTCTCGAGATACGCGGATTACATACATACACACTCACAGAGATTTTTTGTTGACTCATGTGGCGTACGTGATGTCAGAGCCTTTTATGAAGTGATGTCACAATGAGTCAGAGCTTTCGCCGATTTCCTCCGGAACAGCCTGATGTCAACAATCAACCCCGCATAAGGAGATTCCGAACGTTTTGCGCCGGTTCGGGAAAACCGCGCGTCGGGTCGGGTCGAGACCCGGCACTGCACTCCGTGCCGCGTTCATTTTATGCCCATATATGGAGAACGCGCGTGCCCGTGGGACGAACGGTTCTCGAGATACGCGGATTACATACATACATACACACTCACAGAGATTTTTTGTTGACTCATGTGGCGTACGTGATGTCAGAGCCTTTTATGAAGTGATGTCACAATGAGTCAGAGCTTTCGCCGATTTCCTCCGGAACAGCCTGATGTCAACAATCAACCCCGCATAAGGAGATTCCGAACGTTTCGCGCCGGTTCGGGAAAACCGCGCGTCGGGTCGAGACCCGGCACTGCACTCCGTGCCGCGGCGGGGAACGCGCGTGCCGAATCTGAAGCCGGTGGGACGAACGGTTCTCGAGATAGGCGGATTACAGACACACAGACAGACAGAGACTTCTCGCATTTATAGATAGATATCATGTCTTGTCTCCTCATTTTCTCGTTGATTATTGATTGTTCCGATTTCCACCACACCAGTCTCTAGTCTAGGCATTGCTACAGAGACTAGAGTCTAGACCAGGGGTTTTCAAAGTGGGTGACGGGGCACCCTGGGGTGCCGCGACGGCAGTCCAGGGGTGCCGCAAGATAATTTGATAATATTTGGAATTTATTTGGACACTTGAAAAAAATATTTAGTATCATTTTAAAATTACAAAGTTATTTTCAGTCCGTTCTAACCAAAATGGCTGTTATCTCAACGTTTTCCTCGCAACATAATCACTAAAATATCGTCACTGTCGGGCAGAAACCTCGTATCTCCAAGTTTCAAATGTGTACGTCTTTTGGTAAAGCAAAGCCCTGCTTCATCATACAAGACTGTCACACAAAATTAGTGAAAACAGCCGATCTACAAGCACACAACGCCTCGCATCGAGGCGTTGTGCTGTTTTCTGCTGTTTTCACTAGTTTAGTACATTTTATAGATGTTACCAAGGCCAAAAGTGTAAGGACCTGGAATAATTGTATGCTTTAGCTATTGAAAAATAGCAGATATATAAGCTCACAGCACGGCAACCAAGTGTAGCGCTGCGAGCTTGTAGATCTGCTATTTTTGAAAAGTCGTGAAAATGTGTGCAAATCTTTCCGTGACCAAATGCATATCATTTTGGGGGAGCACCACTGACATAGATTTTTTTTTCTCTCCAAAAAACAGATTCAGAAGACATAGAAAACACACATTTTCACGATTTTTCAAAAATAGTCGGTCTACAAGCTCGCAGCACGGCACTTGACGCCAGGCTGTGAGCTTGTATATCTGCTATTTTTCAATAGTTAAAACACAAAATAATGCGTAATAATGCGTTCCCAGTCTAAATGGGTTAAACCCCCTCCCCCTATGAAGAACATTCATGAGGGGCCCGCAGTGAATCCTTGGACCCAGGGCCCAGAATGTGGTGCTACACCCTAGAGTACATCAGGGGTAGGTTGGTCTCCAGAACAGGAAGGAAGTGACTAATGATTCATTTCCTTACTTACCCTTGGCTTTTTTACTTTTCTTTTTTTTTTTTTCTGCAGTGAGAAATCTGAATGGATGTCATGTGACCCTTTCTCCCCCACCAGGATCAGGGGTGTCACACCACATTCTGGGCCCTGGGTCCAAGGATTCACTGTGGGCCCCCCGTGAATGTTCTTCATAGGGGGAGGAGGGGGTTTAACCCATTTAGACTGGGAACGCATGATTACACATTATTTTGTGCTTTATAACTATTGAAAAATAGCAGATATACAAGTTCACAGCGCGGCACCAAGTGCCGCGCTGCGAGCTTGTAGATCTGCTATTTTTGAAAAATCGTGAAAAAGCTTTTTTTGAAAATGTGTGCAAGTCTTTGAATATTTCAAATCCTTCTAAGGTTTTTTTTTTGGAAAAACCTATGTTTCTATGTCAGTGGTGCTCAAACTTGTTCATTGTGTAAAGGACCACCAAAATGATATGTATTCGGCCACGGACCCCCATCTCAAAATATTTAGTTCCAGGGACCACCCAGAAGCAAAATTTGAGTTGCAAATGTTCACTTATAAAAAAAAATACATACATTCAAAGATTTGCACACATTTTCACAACCTCTCAAAAATAGCAGATCTACAAGCTCGCAGCGCGGCACTCGGTGCTGCGCTGTGAGCTTGTAGATCTGCTATTTTTCAATAGCTAAAGTATAAAATAATTAAGGCCCCTCCTCCACCTTGGGCCCTGGTAACTCAGTCCCACTCCCCCCCCCCCCCTTGTGACGCCCCTGTCCTGGATCAAAAGGAGTCACAAACATCCAAAAGAGCCTTTTGAAGCCTTTTGGTGCCTGAACCCAAACCAGCTGAGATCAAAGGCAACCAAGGAGGACCCCCCCCTCCCCCCCCCTCTGTAGTGACTGTTTTACAAGAGCCCCTTTTCGACTGCAGTTTTAGCACCACACCACACCACACCACACCACACCACACTACACTACACTACACTACACTACACTACACCACACCACATAAAAATATCTACATTTTCCATTACAAAAAAGTTCCCCTATCGGTAAGAAACAAATTGAACCTTTTAACTGTGATTATAATACAATATACATTTGTATTACAACTATCCTAATTATAATGCACTGTAATGGATTATAACTGTGATTATAATACATTATAAAGTATTAATGTATTACTATGATCATTAAAATAAACTATAATAGATTATAATAGTGGTTATTATAACACAATAGAATCTATTATCATGTATTACAACTATATCCTGGTGGTCTAAATGAAAAGTCAGTGAGTGATCAGTCATTATGAAGTGTTTGGCCCTGTTTGGCCTAGCTCAGACCTACTCTAGAGTGGATACTCTTTAGTGCCACGTTTAGCACCACTTTCACACCACTCTACCCAGGTCCTTGTAGTGGAAAACCTGTCACAAGTGGGCGGTGTGGTGTGGAGTGGTGTGGAGTTGGGCCAGTGGAAAATGGGCTAAGGCGTCTAAAACAAGTGCCGTTCCGAGCCACCGCTCTTCTTCGGAAATCTTTGGCCCCAACCCCCCCCCCCATCCCCAATGTTGATTTGTGTGGGTTGGGAGTGGGGAGCATTACGTGAAAACAGACGATCTACAAGGTTATTAGATTTGTATTAAATGGTTAAATGTGTGGTAAACATACATGTTCAATTAATTTGTTAAATTGTGATATTATCAATTATAAACATGACACATAACAGAGAGTCTAACATATCCCCAGCGGCCATACAACTGAATGAAACAGAGCAGGGGCGTCAATTGGGTATGGCAGGGGTATGCAGCTCCTCAGTGCCCAGCATTGGTCTGGTCTAACCAATCACGTCCAGAGCCATTTTTTTAACCCACCCCTTGGAAATTAAAATTCTGCACGCGAGTCCAGACTAAGATCCGATACGCAGTGAGGAATTATGTATGAGCAACGCCAGGCTACGACGTTGCTACCCTGGACTGGAATGGAACCTGGGACAACCAGGGGCTCTGGTTCCCCAGGCGGGCTCCCTAACCATTCAGCTATGGAATGGAACCTGGGACAACCAGGGGCTCTGGTTCCCCAGGCAGCTCCCTAACCATTCAGCTATGGAATGGAACCTGGGACAACCAGGGGCTCTGGTTCCCCAGGCGGGCTCTGGTTCCCCAGCTATGGAATGGAACCTGGGACAACCAGGGGCTCTGGTTCCCCAGCTATGGAATGGAACCTGGGACAACCAGGGGCTCTGGTTCCCCAGGCGGGCTCCCTAACCATTCGGCTATGCTGCCCCTTAAAGGTGATACACCATGAAATTTCACTTTTCCAATTTTAAAACCTTTTTTTGGGGTCCCACTAGCACCTTCTATCCTCACAAAGTCCCATTTCTGACCGTTGTGTCTTTCTCTGGTTTTGAGAAGGCGAAGGTTAAAAGTATCCCACGGGTTCTCAAAACAGGCTATCCAGATTTGCTGCCGATTGTGACGTCATCATAAAAATAAAAAAAATATAAAAAAAAATAAAAACTTTTTAAAAAAAAACTTTTTTTTAAAAAAAACTTTTTTTGAAAAAAAAAATTTTTCAAAAAAAAAAAAAAAAAAAAATTCAAAAAAAAACCTTTTTTTTCAAAAATATTTTTTTTGGGGGGGGTGGCGCAGTTCAGGCCAAAGGTGGTACTGCAGCTGAAAATGCTCTGAGAGCCATTCAAAATGAGAGAGGCTCTCTATTCAGGAGTGGTAATTTAGCCTCAAACCTTTTGAAAAACGTTTTTGGGACATAAACAATATGACATAAATACTTTTTAAATGCATGGTGTATCACCTTTAAAACTCATGACTATGGGATAGCTTACCTCCTCTGGCATCATGACCAGGGGATAGCGGTCCTCCGACAGCAGGTTGAAGAGGCAGAAGAGCTTGAAGCAGTCTCTCTTGGAGGACAGCACCCCTGCTGGCTCGCCGCGGTAGTTCTTCTTCATGGTCATCATCCAGCAGAGGTCGTCAAACTTCTCCTTGTCAAACGTACCGTCTTTGACCTGGAAGAACGACAACAACAAAATGTACCGTCTTTGACCTGATGGATGACACCATGTTATTATAGTCTGGTCTTTGACCTGGACGGACGACAACAACACAACGTACCGTCTTTGACCTGGACAGACGACAACAACACAATGTACCGTCTTTGACCTGATGGATGACACCATGTTATTATAGTCTGGTCTTTGACCTGGACGGACGACAACAACACAACGTACCGTCTTTGACCTGGACGGACGACAACAACACAATGTACCGTCTTTGACCTGGACAGACGACAACAACACAATGTACCGTCTTTGACCTGGACGGACGACAACAACACAATGTACCGTCTTTGACCTGACGGACGACAACAACACAATGTACCGTCTTTGACCTGGACGGACGACAACAACACAATGTACCGTCTTTGACCTGACGGACGACAACAACACAATGTACCGTCTTTGACCTGGACAGACGACAACAACACAATGTACCGTCTTTGACCTGGACAGACGACAACAACACAATGTACCGTCTTTGACCTGACGGACGACAACAACACAATGTACCGTCTTTGACCTGGACGGACGACAACAACACAATGTACCGTCTTTGACCTGGACAGACGACAACAACACAATGTACCGTCTTTGACCTGGACAGACGACAACAACACAATGTACCGTCTTTGACCTGGACAGACGACAACAACACAATGTACCGTCTTTGACCTGACGGACGACAACAACACAATGTACCGTCTTTGACCTGGACGGACGACAACAACACAATGTACCGTCTTTGACCTGACGGACGACAACAACACAACGTACCGTCTTTGACCTGGACGGACGACAACAACACAACGTACCGTCTTTGACCTGGACAGACGACAACAACACAATGTACCGTCTTTGACCTGACGGACGACAACAACACAATGTACCGTCTTTGACCTGGACGGACGACAACAACACAATGTACCGTCTTTGACCTGGACGGACGACGACAACAACACAATGTACCGTCTTTGACCTGACGGACGACAACAACACAATGTACCGTCTTTGACCTGGACAGACGACAACAACACAACGTACCGTCTTTGACCTGGACGGACGACAACAACACAACGTACCGTCTTTGACCTGGACAGACGACAACAACACAATGTACCGTCTTTGACCTGACGGACGACAACAACACAATGTACCGTCTTTGACCTGACGGACGACAACAACACAACGTACCGTCTTTGACCTGGACGGACGACAACAACACAACGTACCGTCTTTGACCTGACGGACGACAACAACACAACGTACCGTCTTTGACCTGACGGACGACAACAACACAACGTACCGTCTTTGACCTGACGGACGACAACAACACAACGTACCGTCTTTGACCTGACGGACGACAACAACACAACGTACCGTCTTTGACCTGACGGACGACAACAACACAACGTACCGTCTTTGACCTGACGGACGACAACAACACAATGTACCGTCTTTGACCTGGACGGACGACAACAACACAACGTACCGTCTTTGACCTGACGGACGACAACAACACAATGTACCGTCTTTGACCTGGACGGACGACAACAACACAATGTACCGTCTTTGACCTGACGGACGACAACAACACAATGTACCGTCTTTGACCTGACGGACGACAACAACACAATGTACCGTCTTTGACCTGGACAGACGACAACAACACAATGTACCGTCTTTGACCTGGACGGACGACAACAACACAATGTACCGTCTTTGACCTGACGGACGACAACAACACAATGTACCGTCTTTGACCTGGACGGACGACAACAACACAATGTACCGTCTTTGACCTGACGGACGACAACAACACAATGTACCGTCTTTGACCTGACGGACGACAACAACACAACGTACCGTCTTTGACCTGACGGACGACAACAACACCATAGGACTCGCATGTCATTATAGTCTGGTTGCCAAAAGGCTTAAAGTTATACTATGTAACTTTTTTTATAAAACATATCTTAAAATTGTCCTAACTATTAAATCGCTAAAGTTTTAGAACCCCCACTCTGTTAATTTCAGCTCCCAAAGCCTTTTCTTTATATGTGTTCTACTGAGCCCTGGTGGCCGTGACCGGGGCTGTTTTTCCCGGCAAAATTACGTCATTATGCATCATTCTGTACACGTGTCTCCCTACCGGCCAATCAAAGCCCAGATCTGAGCTCTTCAGGAAGTACACTGCAGTGTTTACACTGGGCTAGGAGTCTAGCATGTAACTCCCCAACCGAGGCTCGTAGAGGGACACGAAAGACCTCTATGGATAGGTCTCGGCGAGGCGAGGCGGACGCGGTGGTCTGAATGCCCGGTCTGCGGCGAAAAACGGCCGAAAAAAGCAGACGCGACCGCGGTTTGCTCTACTGCTACTGACCACTAGTTGAGCAACTTACACAGTATAGCTTTAAGTATGACATTTGGTACAGCATATCGTTTTCTTTATT
This sequence comes from Nannobrachium achirus, assembly GCF_963921795.1. Lineage (NCBI taxonomy): Eukaryota > Metazoa > Chordata > Actinopteri > Myctophiformes > Myctophidae > Nannobrachium > Nannobrachium achirus. Next base: position 52,530,739 of record NC_137830.1, read on the forward strand.
GGCCTAAAATATTGTCTATAATATACATACAATCATGAATCCACCTTTGAGCAATTTCTTTTATAGGGGGTAAAAGTGTGGGGCCCATTCACTTACACTATATTATAAAGGAAAGAAATACCCCCCCAAAAAATCTGCTTTAAGTAGCATGTGAGGGGTCAAACTAAGGGTTTTTACTTTAATGATTCGGAATACATTGCAAGCATTCGTTTTGCATGAAAAACATTGCTTGGGCTAAAAACAGCCCCACAAAACTATGGTTTTAGTGATGAGTCATTGAACTGGGACCCACCCACCCTGACGAGCACTAAGAGTTGAGGCATAACATTTTGTATCACACGGTTCTATTGTGAAAATAGCCGATGCTCACAACGCCGTTGTGAGCATGTAGATCATCTGCTATTTTCACAATTTCTGCCTCAATTTCTGCCCATATTTGACAATTTGACCAATATTTAATTTGTCATTTCAGAGGTATTAAAAGGTCCTTAATTGTCACTTTAGAAAAAACATTCCCCCAAAAAGCTAAGAATTCCATGAAAAAAATAAAAGAAACAAGCTATGATTAATTAGTAAGTACATTTCATTAATAAATAAAAGACTAATCTCAGAAATCCAAAAAAAATAAAAAAAATAAAAATAAAAGTAATGTTTGGGTCCCAGGGCAAACGTCTGATTTCTCTTTAAGGGTGTTATTGAGGTAAAAGGTTTGGGAACCGCTGCTCTCACCCTTACCAAAGATTGAAAGATTATTGTCTTGGCTCTTAGTCAGCAGCGTGCGTGCACACACACACACACACACACACACACACACACACACACACACACACACACACACACACACATTCCTGCCTGGAGGCAGTCACTTCAAGCAGACCACCACGCCCACAAACCTCTGAGGGGCGGCATGGCTCAGGGGTAGAGAAACCGTTATTAGAGCATGAAGGGTTCCCGAAGGGTTCCCAGTTCGAATCCGGGCTCCCCCAGAGTTAATGTGGAAGAGTCCTTGGGCAAGACTCTGAACCCCTAGTTGCTCCCGGTGAGCAGGTTGGTGCCTTGCATGGTTTCCTCCGCCACCGGTGTATGAATGAATGGGTGAATGTAATGCACAATCTATGTGAAGCGCTTTGGATAAAAGCGCTATATAAATGCACCATTTACCATTCTGACCAAGCTGCAATCCGGGACTTGTTTTAATGAACTAAATCAGGGGTCTTGAACAGGGGGTCCGGGACACCTAGGGGGTCCCCAGAGTTACTACAGGGGGGCCGCCAAATCTTTGTGATAGGATAATTATTTTAAATGAAACTAATAAATAAATAAAAACTTGAACCCTCACATCCCTATTCTAAGGAGAACTTTAGCAAAAAAATAGCAGATCTACAAGCTCTCAACGCCTCGAGCTTGTAGATAAATGTCACTTATTTCTTATAAATGGCCTGGCCCCCACTTACATACGGGATATGCTGCCCCCTCGTGAATCAGGGCGCATTCTTAGGTCTTGGGACAAGGGCCTTTTAAAAGGCCTAAATACTAACCTGGTAACCCGGGGCGATCGCGTGTTCGCCGCTCGGGCACCCAGGATGTGGAATGCACTGCCGGTGGAATTACGGTTAGCACCGTCCCTGCCTCGGTTCAAGTCAATTCTGAAAACATACCTTTACACCAAATGTTGCTCATAACTGTGTTGTAAGTGCCAAATCATTAAAACCTGCTCATGAATTGGTGTGACCATGGGGTGGCGTTGTACAATATAAAAGGGTCAAGTTCACGGGCACCTTTGGGAGGTTTTGACCCGGAAGGGCAACGGTTTTTGACCGCAAGTTACATGCTGTGTTTTAAGTCGCTGTGGCGCGAATTGTTTGTTTAAATGTTTGATTCATTAATTCACTGGAGTTGCTTGTGGAACCCTAATGATTTCTGCACGGTGGAGTAATAAATGTACCCTATGTTGCATGAAGACGCTGCCTGCATCGTTTCTTTTAAACATTGATACACACAGCGAAGTTGAACAACCAGTACTGTATTCTATCAACCAGACCAACGGCGCGTCAGGCAGGTCCAGCTACGGGTCAACTCCTCGCTAGCTCAGTATGAGGCCCAGCTTGTGAAAGTACACTCTTGTATATTGGTATTTGTGTATCATAAGTGTTTCATGCTTTGTTTAGTTTTTTGCTGTATGTTGTTGTTTTTAACAATGTTCTGTGAAGCACTTTGTAACTTTGTTTGGAAAAGTGCTATACAAATAAAATTCATTATCTTTATAATTACCTTATCCAGTATGTACTTGTTGAGGTAAGGACAAGGTGACAGTACCTTATCTAGTATGTACTTGTTGAGGTAAGGCATGTAGCCGTGGTTGGACACGGGTCCGTCGTCGTCATCCTGGAAGTGCTCCTCCAACGCCACGGGGTCATGGGGGATGTTCAACACCGTGTAGAGGTTGTGAGACAGCACCTGTTGCAACCACATGAACGGTAAAACGATGGGTTTACTGTATATGGTGCAGTGGTTCTCAACCTCAAAAAGTGGGGTCCCCAAATTATTTTGTGGGGTCCCCAGATGATTAGCTTAATGTCATGTATAGCTACATGGTATCTGCACATTTCTAAAGTGACAATTTAAGGACTTTCAAGACCAAACTGGTCAAACGGTCACATGTGAAGTAAGCAAAATGAGAACATTGTGAAAATAGCAGATCTACATGCTCATAACGCCTCACAGTGCGAGGCGTTGTGAGCATGTAAATCCGCTATTTTCACAATATTTATCTGTGGAACCGAGTCACATTAAATGTAATACCTACCAGTAAGACTCCCTAATCGGGAGATAAGCGACCGTTGGTCGCTTATCTCCTGTCACACTGCAGACATCAGTATGACATCACACCGTACACAAATGACCCTTATATAAGACCGGCATTATCTACCGACAGATTAGTAACAAGATGTCAAAATCGTTGAAGGTTGAATCTCCAGATATGGAGATAACCAACACATCACTCCATATATGGAGATAACCGACGAATCTCACTAAGTCTGACCTCACAAGCCCCATATTTGGACACGAACAACATATAACTCCATATATAGAGACATAGCTGCTGACATCAGTATGACATCACACTGCTGACATCAGTATGACATCACACCGTACACAAATTACCCTTATATAAGACCGGCATTATCTACCGACAGATTAGATGCAAGCAGGATCTCGACTCTGACACAACTCATCGGCTCATAAGCTGGTTCTCCCTCCATATATGGAGATAACCGACGAATCTCACTAAGTCTGACCTCACAAGCCCCATATTTGGACACGAACAACATATAACTCCATATATAAAGACATAGCTGCTGACATCAGTATGACATCACACTGCTGACATCAGTATGACATCACACCGTACACAAATGACCCTGACGGCACACACCAAGCAGTGTGATGTCATACTGATGCGGAGATATGAGCAGGGCAAAGGTGTGACGTGTGACCGACGGACGGACGGACGGACGGCCGGTGGAGGTTTTGATACCAGTAAGACTCCCTAATTGGGAGATAAGCGACCGTTGGTCGCTTATCTCCACAAATAGGCCAAAAGTTTGTTTTACCAATTATCAAGACATACGGGCAGTTGACAGTTTGCCATGGTTACTCATTGAAGTTGAATCTCCATATATGGAGATAACCTACGCATCACACTAAGTCTGACCTCACCAGCCCATATTTGGGCATGAGCAACTTATGTCTCCATATATGGAGATATGATGACATCACACAGTCCTCAGCCGATGATGTGGCGTGATGTCATACAATACACAAACGAGCCCTACAGTATAAAGGGGCAATTCTTGCCAGGAAAGAAGCATTTCTTCGACTCAGACCTTATCGCCAGGGTTGGCTTATAGCAGCTGTCGGTAGGACCATATATGGATTCTGTTAGTGTGGATCTCCTAACAGGGCATCATCTGGGATACAATCCCTTTTATGCCCATATATGGAGATCCCTAACAGAATCCCTTTCATGCCCATATATGGAGATCCCTAACAGAATCCCTTTTATGCCCATATATGGAGATCCCTAACAGCATCCCTTTTATGCCCATATATGGAGATCACTAACAGCTAACAGAATCCCTTTTATGCCCATATATGGAGATCCCTAACAGAATCCCTTATATGCCCATATATGGAGATCCCTAACAGAATCCCTTTTATGCCCATATATGGAGATCCCTAACAGAATCCCTTTTATGCCCATATATGGAGATCCCTAACAGAATCCCTTTTATGCCCATATATGGAGATCCCTAACAGAATCCCTTGTATGCCCATATATGGAGATCCCTAACAGAATCCCTTTTATGCCCATATATGGAGATCCCTAACAGAATCCCTTTTATGCCCATATATTATGGAGAAATCCCTGCTCTGAGTATCTGACATCAGTGTGATGTCACCTGTTTATGCCCATATATGGAGATCCCTGCTCTGCGTATCTGGTTGCTATGGTAAACAGTTGGTTGCTAGGGTAAAAAAACATGGTTGCTATGGTAAACAGTTGGTTGCTAGGGTAAACAGTTGGTTGCTAGGGTAAAACCATGGTTGCTAAGGTGGTTGCTAACGTACACTAACAGACCAGCAACAACAGACTGTTGCCACAGCAACGTACACAAAGGTTTGTGTACACATGTGGTGTGATGTCATACTGATGCGGAGATATGAGCAGGGCAAAGGTGTGACGTGTGACGTGTGACCGAAGGAAGGAAGGCCGGTGGAGGTTTTCATAGTAAACTGCTCCCTGACGGTCGCAACTAAACTGCGACAATTCCAAGTGCTTGTCAGGGTGGGGGTCTCCAGTTCATATATGTTTATTTTGGGGTTCACGGCCTAAAACATTTTGAGAACCCCTGATATAGTGCTTTTATCCAAGGCACTCTACAGAGATTGTGCATTACATTCACCCATTCACGCACACATTCATACACCGATGGCGGAGGAAACCATGCATGGCACCAACCTGCTCACCGGGAGCAATGTGGGGTTCAGAGTCTTGCTCAAGGACTCTTCGACACGTTTTTTTCGTTGCGTTTTGGAAATCCAAAATCCTCGAAAGCATTTTTCAGGCCAAGGAGAGAGAGAGAAGAGAGAGAGAGCAAGGGACCCAGTGGCGACAGTTGCGAAAATCTGAAAAAATCAACCCTGCTCCGAAAATAAATACGAAACGGGCGGCAGTGTGCAAACGTGATTGACATAACGTGAGGTTGATTCTTTTATTTACTCGCTCCGAAATTCATTCCGATATTCGGCCTGAAAATGCAGCAGTGCACATAGGGCTGTCACAATTATTACATAATCGTCTAATCGTGATTATTTGACATAATCGTGATTATTTTTCATAATCGTCATAATCGTTTTCATGTCAAAAATAGTGGAAATAGCCGATCTACAAGTTCACAACGCGTCGCGATGCAACGCGTTGTGAGCTTGTAGATCGGCTATTTCCACTATCAATGTTTTTTTTAAGTAAAGGTTGTCAAATATGTCAGTAATTTCTTTGTATATTTAGGTTATGTGTCATATCTGCCATGTGCAACTTCAAAGCCTAAAAGCCAAACAGAAATGTAATTGTCAACGACAGAAACACAATTAAATCGTTAATCGCAATTATTTGAGAGAAAATTAATCGTCATGTAGAATGTCATAATCGTGACAGCCCTAAGTGTGCAACGACCTTAACTCTGGGGAGCCCGGGATCGAACTGGGAACCCTTCCGTGTTCTAAGACGGCAACTCTACCCCTGAGCCACTGCCCCCCCCCGCCGCCACATACAAACACATGTACAGGTTCGATTATTACATTCTGACAAATGTTAGAATAATGCAGTTTACAAACTAGTAACTAGTAACAGTATCAGACGACTCACTACTGAGAGCTCCAAGAGGCTCCAGTGCAATCCTGACGTTGCCCACCTGCTCTGCTGTGCTACGCAACCTTATGTATAGAGTTATATGTAGGGCATCTGAGTCAGTGAATTACATCAGGTGTTTTCAAAGTGGGTGACGGGGCACCCTTGGGTGCTGTGATCAGTGATACCAGTCCAGGGGTAGCCTGACACTTCAGTCCGCACATCACCACCCCCTGCTGGTGGGTGGTGTGTAGTGTGGACTGAAGCTGCACATATTTTATTTTATTTCCTGCGCGCCTGAAGAGCGGGCGCTTTGAATGGGCCAATCAGGGTTGTATGCTTGGGGCACGTGGTAGGCTGCTCCGGTCCCAGCCCCCTCCAAACAGAGCTCTTGAGCTCACGTGAGACTCGCTCGTGGACTCTGATTGGTGTCCTCTGCCCACGTGAGAGTCTAGTGGACTCTGATTGGTCCGTGAAAACTGTCACGGCAGAGTCAGACTCGACTCGTATTATTTTAATAAACGATGCAATAGTGCCGTTTCATCACGTTTTAATACCATTTTTCACTAACGTAAACATGCAGACATATAATATGTTATGAGAAAGAACGTATTTTTGCAATGTCACGCCACGTCGCCGTTGCGTGTGTGTGTGTGTATGTGTGTGTGTGTGTGTGTGTGTGTGTGTGTGACGTCAATAGGCTTCAGCCCCCCCCCCCCCCCCGCCGAAATAGAATGTCTGCCCTCAATTTCAGACTCTCTCCCCCCACGTAGTGTGGTGTGAGATGTCTGGCGCTCGCAGTCAGGCAAGTCCAGGGGTGCCGCGAGATCATTTGATGATATTTGGAATTCATCAATATCACTACATCAATATCACTTCACTATGCTTAGTGAAACAGACCAGATTTGCACTGTACTTGATGAGTTCTTTTTCCATCTATGACAACTCTCTTCACCAAAAAAAGCAGATCTACAAGCTCACAACGCGTCACGTTGTGACGCGTTGTGAGCTTGTAGATCTGCTATTTTTGGTGAACCTTCCCCCCAGAATAGGCATGCTGGAGTTCAAGTGGTTAAACGTCAAGTATAAAGTTATTTTCACTCAGTTCTGATGGAAAAGGATATTTCTCCAATAGGATGTAAGATGTAAAAAAAAAAAAATCACACCCGTGTGAACTGAGCGTTGGTCGTGGAGGCTGCGCAACAGCAAAACAAATACTGTATATATATCCATCATCCATCCATCCATCCATGTGTGTGTGTGTGTGTGTGTGAACAACAGCGCCCCTCCCTTAACATGTGTGGTCAGTCTGGTCACAAAAGGTACTGCCAGGCTACATACAGACACGGACACACACACACACGCATACACACACGGCCACGTATAGGAGCGTTGTGACCAACGCTCAATAACAGTGTAACTCAGGGGTGTCCTGAGTCAAAAAGGTTTGAAAACCCCTGAATGACATCATTGCTGTCATAACTAACCCTATCCCTCTTGTCTACTCTGTGGAACCACTGGTGCACCTGTCTGTATGTTCAAAACTGAACAAGGTGGAAGTCTTTTTATTCTATTTCCTTTTCAGTTTATTTTTTATTACCTATATTGTTTTTTTTTTTTTTTTTTTTTAATTGTGATATGTCCATGAATTAAATACAGAGGGCTTTCAACGTGAAAAAAAAGACCGTAAAAGGTCTTATTTGGGATGTTCCTTTTAGGCAGGGTGTTTAACTGTACTTGTACTGGACTACATTTATATTGTATTGACTATACTTGTACTGTTCTCCAATTTTGTTGTCTAATAAAATAATCAATCAATCAATCAATGGATCTCCCTTGGGTCTGAAATAAAGATTAAATTACTGTAGATTAGAGTGGGTTTACCAGGTATTCTACACAGCTCTCTCTGCATTCTATGTATGAATGTATGTGTTTATTTACCTTGCTTATTGTAAGTCATTTAGTATGTACATTTAGGTAATTGTTTTAGGGTATTATTACTATTATATAACTTTTTGTAACACGTATCATTTTATAATATTTGGATATTTATTATGGTATGAAGGGGGCCGGACAACATTTGCTTCTCCCTGTCCCTTTTTGAACACAATTGTTGTTTTCAAAATTGTGATGGTGATTATTTTTCTGTACTGTTTTATTTGTTCAAGAAGAATAAAGATCAAATCAAATCAAAAATATCAAAGTCGCTCTGGATAAGAGCATCTGCTAAATACCTTAACTGTTGAAACATGAACCAATTTGATAGCTTAGTTTTTCTTACACTGACAGAATATAGGCGGGTTAATAAATGCTCTGCCATGCCAACCAGAGTTCACTACGACCCAGAAGTTCTCAAAACACTTCTTCATATCAGTTCTTTGTTGACACATTGAGAGAAACACACGTCTGGCTTTGCACAGAGTTTCACAGACCTTGAGACGGACCTAGACCCAAGACACAGAACATTTAAATAGCATAGGATGTCATAACTAAATTCTCCATAACTATTGTATATATATTGATTAGATCCCATACCTATCACTATTACTGTTACATTACTATTAAAAAGATCCTTTGTCCATCAGTCGATTTTAAGGCTTAATCAGGAGTTTGGCCAGAGGTAGGCTAGGCTTGTCTGTATTATCCTTATGTATGTAATCCTGTCTCGTTCATTTGTTGTTTACTAGTCCTTACCCGTTCAAAGATATGAGCTCCGAAATGATGTGCAGTGTGTGGGTTATGGGGTGTGCACTGTGCACACAGTATATGAGGGATGGAAAGTAACTTTAACTGGTGCTTGCATGATAATATGTAGGAGCATCAATGTAAGAAATACCCGTTTCGTTTAATGGCTATAGAGATACTGTGTACCGATCTGCATGATTTTTGGACAACATCTCTAACAGGAAGAGGGCCCCACACACACACACACACACACACACACACACACACACACACACACACACACACACACACACACACACAGCTGGTTAAACATTTTGCCTCATGCTAGATGCAGAATAGATATGCCTCATGCTAGATGCAGAATAGATATAGATACACATACCACACATACCATAAAATCACACCTGTGTGAACTGAGCGGTGGTTCTCACCCCCCCCCCCCCCCCCCCCCCCGTGTGTGTGTGTGTGTGTGTGTGTGTGTGTGTGTGTGTGTGTGTGTGTGTGTGTGTGTGTGTGTGTGTGTGGCCTGGACAACAGCGCCCCTCCCTTAACATGTGTGGTCAGAAAAGGTACTACACAGGCTTGAGGCTACATACAGACCCACCCACATACAAACAAACTAACATACCTACACACACGGTCACGCTATGGAGACGGTGTGACCACCGCTCAAAAATGCTAATATACAGCATATGATTTGTGAAAGTGACAAACGGGCTTCACAGTTATGTCAGGTGTGTTCATATGCTAATGGTGATGGCGATTTCCAGATCAATTGCTCCATTCACCGAGGAGAAACGCTGTGACAGACACTCACTCACTCACTCACTCACTCAGATAGACATTCGGAAAATTATATGTTTGATGTCAAATGTTTGTATATATGTTTTTGCATACATGGCTGCTGTGTCGCAAGACAAATTACAGTGTGAACTGACAATAAAGTACTTTATCATATCATATCATATCATATCATATCATATCATACTGTCAGTACAAACACACAGTTCTGACTAGGAGACAGGATATGTCACTACAGTTAACACTGTGGTTATGAGCATCTGTCATGGTGAACACAAGAAGTAGTAATTACTGGGTTTCTACAGGCGTTATGCCTTAGCCTCAGAAACCCAGACATTTTAGGATGCCTTGACAAACTTTACATTATCGTTCAGCTTCGGCTTTACTGAATAAAACAAACATGTTGCTTGTTTGTCCTCCTGAATGCATGGACTGTTGTCGCCTGTCACTCACTACAGCCTCATATGCTAATAGAATTCAGCTTTTATCTTGTTTTTCATCCTGTTTCCAGAATGGCAGCTGCCACTGATGAAGCCTTGACAAAGTATTTTACAATGCTTTTAGTCAGTGCAGTGCATGTCCACAGAGCTTCCTCCTTTATTTAGCTTATTATTATTTATTAATGTCTGAATTCATTATTATTATTATTAAAGTCTATGGTGTTATGTTGGGTCACAAGCATGGATTGGTAATTCTGAAAAGAGCAGCCTACAACCTACTAGCCTGCCTTTCTCTCTCACTCACACGCACGCACGCACGCACGCACACACACACACACACACACACACACACACACACACACACACTCTCACACACACACACACACACACACACACACACACACACACACACACACACACACACACACACACACACACAGCTCAGCTCAGCCAGTGGCGTCAGTTCAGAAAGAGCTAAGGTATGGCAACATGACTGGTGTCTTGCACGCACACCTTCGCGTGCGTGCAAGACACCAGTCATGTTGCCATACCTTAGCAACAGGCATGATACATTTATTTTAAGAAGTACTATTTTACCCCCGTTTCTACGGTTTCTTGGGCTGGATGTGGCAGCCTGGAACGGTTGCTCAAGTGCAGCTAAACTTGGCATGTTAGTAAACGTGCCACAATTAACAATAATGCATTGCACCTGTGCAGCTGACCTGCGGAACCTGGGAATATACCATTCTGTCAAGATGGGGAGAATACAAGTGTGGAGAATGTAATGTTGTGTAAACACAACAACATAAAGTTAGGTGTGTAGAGGGGTTATAGCCTATGCACATTTCTAAAGTGTCAATTTGAGGACTTTTTAATACCTCTAAAATGACTAGTTAAACGTTGGCCAAATATAGAGGCAGAAATTGTGAAAATAGCAGATCTACATGCTCACAACGCGAGAACGAGAATACAAGTGTGGAGAATGTAATTATAATACCTTGTTAAAGTGACCATTTTGTTACATTTTGTAGTTTGTAGTTATTTTACTGTAATTTAACAACATAATAACCAGCACAGATATACTTTTATTTCCCCCCCTGGACCCAGGGTATGGCAGCTGCATACCCCTGGCAGCTGCATACCCCTGCCATACCCAATTGACGCCCCTGAGCTCAGCTGATGTTTCAGCCTGTCTGGACAACAGTCTGCTATTTCCCTGGATTCTTCACGTCCCCAGGGACAGACAGGGACAAGTCTGAACAGGACGACAAGCACCGCGGCACACAGAGATATGACACATAAACACTTACTGTTAGGTGGGTTATGATGGGTACAGTATAATGGATATGAGTACAATAAAACCCTCTTTTCAGCTTGGTGACAGGCGTCAACTAGTGATATGACTGTTACTGTAGCCTACAAAATAAAGTGGAAAGTCGTGGACTTTGACCTGTGCTTGCATAAGGAGTTTAACTGAGGGAATGTTTATGTAGGCTGGCTACTCCCATTGTCCCATTTAAACTTTGTGTGGTGTTATGTCCTTTCAAAATAGCTTTTTCTTTTTTCTGACCGCAACAGAAGAACGCTATAATAGGCATAACCTAGCCTAATTGTGCGGACAAGTTTTCTAGATAACAAAGACATTTATTACAGCCTACAATATACGCTATTTAGACGGTTCAAGCTCTATTTAACATAGCTTAATGTTCGCAATACGACGGGGTGTCGCTTGCCGAAAATAACGACGGAGTTTATAAATTAAACCGCTTTATCTTCGTCGTAAGAAGATGGTGTCGCACGGCCGGCTACACGCTGTTTTTTCGGAACCACAGCCCAAAAAAGAAGCCGTTAAAAAACGGTCAGTTAGTCTACTTTGGAGTCGTTTCGGAGGAGCCTACCTTGAGCTGGGACTTGGACACCTTCCCGCACTTCTCCACATCCAGCGAGGTGAAGGCGTACCAGATGGACTTGAGCAGTTCAGATCTGAGGTCCATTCTGTTCTGGAGGCGAAGAAAAGGTCTATTTTATTGTCATTTGAGAGCAGTTTGTTTGTTTGACTCAAGCGAAGCGCACCACGGAGAAAATAAAGCCCCGTACACACAGACAGTGTAGGGCACACAGCTGTGTGTGTGTGTGTGTGTGTGTGTGTGTGTGTGTGTGTGTGTGTGTGTCTCGAGGTGGAGATGCAGTTGCATGTAGCCTGCAGTCACACTGACATAGCAGGCGTCATGTGGTTTTTGTGGTACAATTACAAAATATATGAGCCTAGGCTATGGTTTGGTGGCCATAAAGTTGCATCAGAGAAGAAACCAAAATCTGTACACCCTTAAAGCAGTGGTTCTCACTCAACCTGTGGGTCGGGACCCCCATGCAGGGGGGGTCCCTAAATTATTTTGGGGGGGTCCCCAATCCCCATTATGATTAACTTAATGTGCAACATTGTTTTTTTTCTTTTCTCACTCAACAGTAAACACACCAACATAAAGTTAGGTGTGTAGAGGGGTTATAGCCTATGCACATTTCTAAAGTGTCAATTTGAGGACTTTTTAATACCTCTAAAATGACTAGTTAAATGTTGGCCAAATATAGAGGCAGAAATTGTGAAAATAGCAGATCTACATGCTCACAACGCGAGGCGTTGTGAGCATGTAGGAGTTGTGAGCAGTTTCCACCATCGTACCAGTCCCCAAGCGTGCTAACACATCATGCCACAATGACTGGAGACCTGTTGCCCTAACACCAATCGTGAGCAAGTGTTTTGAGAGGTTGGTAAGAGACTATATCTGCTCTGTGCTTCCTGCTACACTAGATCCATGGCAGTTTGCATACCGGAAAAACAGATCAACCGACGACGCAGTGGCCATGGCTCTCCACACCGCCCTCAATCACTTGGAAGCGAGAGGGAGTAACAACAGGTATGTACGGATGCTGTTTGTGGACTTCAGCTCAGCCTTCAACACAATTGTCCCTGCAAGACTTGACATGAAGCTCAAAGATCTAGGCCTTCACCCAACCATGTGCGGGTGGATACTGAGCTTTCTGTCGAGTCGCTGTCAAGTGGTGCGGATGGGGAATTTAACATCGGACCCAATGACCCTCAACACTGGTGCACCCCAGGGCTGTGTGCTCAGCCCCCTCCTGTACTCACTGTACACTCATGACTGTGTGACCACGTACAGCTGTAATACCATCATCAAATACGCTGACGACACAACCCTCATGGGGTTGATCACAGACGCCAATGAGACGGCCTACAGGGAGGAGGTTAACACACTGGCGCTATGGTGCCGGGAGAATAACCTCGCTCTCAATGCTGGGAAGACCAAGGAGCTCATTGTGGACTTCCGGAGGCCGAGGAGGGAGCACACGCCAATCCACATCGATGGAGTTGCAGTAGAGAGGGTCAGTGAGTTCAAATTCCTCGGCACACATATTGATGACGACCTGAAGTGGGACACTCACGCCACTCATGTAGTGAAAAAGGCACAACAACGCCTGTACTGCTTGCGGCGCCTAAAGAAGTTTAGGGTCAGCCCCCGTATCCTGAGGTCGTTTTACAACTGCACCATCGAGAGCATCCTGACGGGTGGATTTATCGTGTGGTACGGGAGCTGTACTGCTCTTCAGCAGAAGTCACTGCAGAGAGTGGTGCGGACAGCCCAGCGGATAGTTGGAGGTGAGCTTCCCTCCCTCCAGGGACTATATGACAAACGATGCGTGGCCAAGGCTAAAAGGATTGTCGGGGACATCCACCATCCCGGCCACGGCCTGTTCAGGCCAGTAACTCGGCCGCGGCCAGGCAAGCGGTTCCTTAGCCTCGCCAGCCGCACCCAAAGACTTTGGAGTACCTTCTTTCTGGCCGCCATTAGACAAATGAACAAACACTGAACATTACCTGGCCCGGACTATATGGCCATATGTCTGTGGCTATGTATTGGCATTTTGCACAAGTTTGCACTTTGCACAATTATGCACTTTGCACTTGAGCTTTTGCACTTTTAGGTAACTTAATCTTAGACTATTAATTAAGCAGTGTAGTTTTTAACAACTTAACACTGATTTTAATGTGGTATTTAAGACTGTATATCTGCTGCCTTGGTTTTAGCGCACAATGAATTTCACTTGCCTTTTACATGTAACTGGTATTGTTGACAATAAAGTTGAACCTGAACCTGAACCTGAGCATGTAGATCTGCTATTTTCGCAATATAACCATGTTATACAAAATGTAATGCCTAAACTCTTAGTGCTCGTCAGGGTGGGGGGGGGGGGGGGGGGGGGTCCCCAGTTAAAATGTGATTATTTTGGGGGTCCCCAGTTAAAATGTGATTATTTTGGGGGTCCCCAGTTAAAATGTGATTAAAATGTGATTATTTTGGGGGTCCCCAGTTAAAATGTGATTATTTTGGGGGTCCCCATTTAAAATGTGATTATTTTGGGGGTCCCCAGTTAAAATGTGATTAAAATGTGATTATTTTGGGGGTCCCCAGTTAAAATGTCATTATTTTGGGGGTCGGGGCCTGAAAAGGTTGAGAACCACTGCCTAAAAGAATGACTTCACCACTTTTCAATCTATCTTCGTATTGGCCTAATTGTTCCCACTATAATGTTCATGATCTGGACCTTGGGTTCCTACAAGCCAAAAGGGTTATCGCCCTTTCATGGAAAAAGACAGGGAAACCTAGCATCGCTCAGTGGTTTAGGGAACTATTATCTTTGTGCCTTCCTTTAGAAAGAATCACATACACTCTCAAGAACAAACAAGAGATATTTGAGAAAATATGGGGGAATTTTATTCAGTATGTCAAGGGCAACGATCTTTCTCATTTGATGGAGGAACCGGGAGATGTTTTCCCTCTGCAGCCACACTGACCCGGCCTTGTGGCATGTGGGAACCTGGGTGTTGATGGTATGTGTGCTCTGTGTGTCATAAGAAAATGTGTACATTGTTATTATTGTTATTTTTGTAATTCACCCTTTGTCAAGTCCCGCCCATTGTCCTGCCCCTCTCCACACCCATTGGTTGCTTTGACTTGGAGGGACATTCAGTGGGACATTCCATCCACTGCCATGTTAATTCAGTTGCTTCATATTGTTATTCTGTGTGCTCAATTCTAATTTCAAACTTTGTTTCAGTCAATTGGAGCTGCTCAGTGGCAGCATAGTGAATCAGCATGTTTTTAAATGTTTTTATTTATCCAAAAATTATGTTTTAGCTAATTCAACATAAAAAAGGCGGAACCAGGGCGGGACAAGGCAGATAGAGCCTGCTGGTTGGTCAGTCAGGGACCAACCAGGAGGCTAACAAAGGGTGAATTGTGTTGTTGTTGTTTTTCTTATATTGTTTTGCGGTTTTGTTACGGGATTGTTTTTGTTTTATGTTTGTATTAAAACATATGTTTGATGTTCCCTGTAAAAAAGAAAAAAAAACTCAATAAATATATTGTTAAAAAAAATGTTCATGATAAAATATCACTTTCTTTCCTACTTGGTCTGTCTCTCATTCTCATAGGAGGGCTGTGGGGGATCACGGCCTTGAAAGGTTGAGAACCACTGCACTAGTGCTGGTGGCCCGACTAATTAGCATACATTTTAGGCCCTACCCTACCCTAAATGTCAGTCGGGTTCGGGCAGAATTTGAGAACTCTACATAGTATTAAGCCCCTATCAGAGTCTGTGGTGAAGAGCCTACCACCGCAAATTTTAGTAAAGCTAACCACCTAAAGTGAGAAAACAAGTGTAGGCCATCATAGTCAGTCACGGTGAAGTCCTAACACTGTGACTGACTGGTCTAGATCAACCAATCAGTGAACGGGTTGATGGGCCGATCTGTCTGATAGTAAAAACAGAGAGATGTGTCGGGGTTCGCGGTGGATAGCTCTTCACCGCGAGTAATGACGCAATGTTGTAGTTTTATGACTTAAAGATGGGGTGCCATGATTTTTTTCCCCCTATAAAACATGATTATCTACTATTATGTTTATACTAGGAGGATGATTTTTCCAAAAAAGTGTACAGACGAGTTAAAATGATGTTTTTATGTGGCCACACCCACGAGTTCATTGGTATGCATGGTTATCATGGTGGGTGGTGACACAACTGAAGTTAGCCACACCCCACCATGTTGGGTGAAGGTTAATTAGGGGAGGGGTTGAATCTGTGATGTAATAAGTATCTGTGTTTTTGGACCGGCACGTTTGACCCCACAAGGTGGCATCCTCCAGCTAAAAACACAAATAAAAAGAGAATACATAATTGCTCATAACAACCACACCAGGGGGTCTAATGTAGTACTGTCAAACCTCCAAGACACATGAAAAACAGAAAAAGTACAAAACTATGGCACCGCCCAGGGGCGTCAATTGGGTATGGCAGGGGTATGCAGCTGCCATACCCTGGGTCCAGGGTATGGCAGGGGTATGCAGCTGCCATACCCTGGGTCCAGGGGGGTCCAGGGGTATGCAGCTGCCATACCCTGGGTCCAGGGGGAAAAATAAAAGTTACTTTTAAATATAAATCCATGGATGTCTCTTTGTCTATCTGGTCTGGTTGTTGTGTTGTTAAATTACAGTAAAATAACTACAAATGCAAAATTTTACAAAATGGTCACTTGACAAAATGGTAGTCTATATTCCCAGGTTCCACAGGTCAGCTGCACAGGTGCATTATTGTTAATTGTGGCACGTTAACTAACATGCCAAGTTTAGCTGCACTTGAACAACCGTTCCAGGCTGCCATATCCAGCCCAAGAAACCATAGAAAAAAAATTTACTTCTTAAAATAAATGTATCATGCCTGTTGCTAAGGTATGGCAACATGACTGGTGTCGCGCGTGCAATACACCAGTCATGTTGCCATACCTTAGCTTTTTCTGAACTGACGCCACTGGCACCGCCTCTTTATAAGAATACTCTATGCCAGGGTAAACAGGGACACTAGTATCAGACTAGACAATCAGCACATAGCATGTAGACAGATCAATTCACTCACTAGGTCAATAGGTCAATAAGGTCAATAGGTCATGCATCGCACATTGGACTTATTGTGACACAAATAGTACACAAAGTCTCTCTCCTTCGCTCCGATTTATTTAAGTTTCAAGGTAAACAATACATTGTATGACATTGTATGTCTGTTACACATGCAGTTTAAACTGTGAACACAAACTATTAACGTACACCAACAAACTGATTGATACAGTCTGATCCTCTTGCATCGGTTAATGAATCAGTACATGGTTGGTTGGCTCTGGGTGGGCGGGGGGGGGGGGGGGGGGGGGGGGGGGTAGGGGTTGGGTTGGGGTTGACTCTGGGTGGGTGGGGTGTTGGGCTGTCACGATATGACATTTTACATGACGATTAATTGTCACTCAAATAATTGGCGATTAAAGATTTAATTGTGTTTTTGCCGTTGATAATTACATTTCTGTTTGGCTTTAGGCTTTCAAGTTGTACATGGTAGATATGAGACATAACCTAAATATACAAAGAAATTACTGACATATTTGACAACGTACTACTACTTTGATAGTGGAAATAGCCGATCTACAAGCTCACAACGCGTCGCGATGCGACGCGTTGTGAGCTTGTAGATCTGCTATTTCCACTATTATGACGATTATTACGATTATGACAAAATAATTGCGATAATGTCAAATAATCACGATTAGACGATTATGTAATAATTGTGTCAGCCCTAGTGGGGGGTTGGGTTGGGGTTGGCTATGGGTGGGAGGGGGGGGGGGGGGGGTGCGGGGGGGTTGGGTTGAGGTTGTGCTTCTATCCAGAAACAAGTCCTGTTCTGTTTGTCGTCTCTTTCAAGGGCAAATCTCCAATGACCTTTTGTCTCAGGAGGAAGAAATGACGTGTCATTCCATACAGTCATAACTCAATCCCCTTCCACTTGGGCATCCAACCAGGATGGACCCTCTAATATAGGGGCGGGGCATAGCTCAGGGGTAGAGAAACCGTTATTAGAGCACGAAGGGTTCCCAGTTCGAATCCGGGCTCCCCCTGAGTTAATGTGGAAGAGTCCTTGAGCAAGACTCTGAACCCCACATTGCTCCCGGTGAGCAGGTTGGTGCCTTGTATGGGGCTGTTAAGTATGACATCATTTTGTAGGCAGAAAAGAATTTCTGCCCCCAGTTTCCGTGAATCTTTTTTACTATTTACACATTTTTCTTTTCTTTGTTGTTGAAAGGAAAGTGTTAGAATTATACTTTAGTCGTTATTTTTGTCTCGGATCTGTTGAAATAGCGAGGGACAGAAAATGCTCTGGGGGCAGAGTTCTCCTCTGCCTACAAAATGATGTCACGGCTTAAAAGCCCCATGGTTTCCTCTGCCATCGGTGTATGAATGTGTGTGTGAATGGGTGAATGTAATGCACAATCTATGTAAAGCGCCTTGGATAAAAGCGCTATATAAATGCACCATTTGCCATTTAATGAGAATCAAGTCCTGGGCTTAGTCTAGAGCAGGGGTCTTCAAGGGTCTTAGTCTAGAGCAGGCCAGGGGTCTTCAAGGTTTTCAGGCCAGGGACCCCTTAGAAGCAGGGACCCCCTCTACATATTGTATAAATGCGTTATGCAGATTGTTTGACTGTCATCAGTCTATGTTGGATTCCTGTTCATGTTTTTTTTCCCCAGACATTTAGCCACTTCAATCGTCGATACTTTCACTCTGTACTTGGTCTGCTCTTTGACCTCTACACCAAACCTCTTTGCTGAAAATAGCAGATCTACAAGCTCTCAACGCCTCGCAGTGTGAGGCGTTGAGAGCTTGTAGATCTGCTATTTTCGGCTAAAGTTCTCAGAATAGGAATAGGGATGCGAGGGTTCAAAGTTTTTAATTGAAAATAATTATCCTATCACACTAGGATCGTTGTGGCCCCCCTGTAGTAACTCTGAGGACCCCCTAGGGGTCCCGGTCCCCCTGTTGAAGACCCCTGGTCTAGAGGCCTTTAAAATGGACGACAGGCAAATCAGCTGAGTTTAAAGAGTTACAAACCACAACACGGCTAAAACGATTATAGTCTAACATTTGAGTTGTTTAAATTAACCATATATTATGTTACATTAATTTCAGAACATTGCATATTTTATCCATGATAATAAAAGTATTTCACTCAAAGTTCACTTACTAGACTACTCCTTGCGTGCACTGTAACTAGGGCTGTCAAAATTATTACATAATCGTCAAATCGCAATTATTTGACATAATCGCGATTATTTTTCATAATCGTCATAATCGTTTCCATGTTGAAAAATGTGCATATTGTTTTTTTAAAGTAAAAAAAAAATTGTGGAAATAGCAGATCTACAAGCTCACAACGCGTCGCATCGCGACGCGTTGTGAGCTTGTAGATCGGCTATTTCCACTATCAATGTTCTTTTTTGAGTATAAAGTTTTCAAATATGTCAGTAATTTCTTTGTATATTTAGGTTATGTGTCATATGTACCACGTGCAACTTAAAAGCCTAAAAGCTAAACAGAAATGTAATTGTCAATGCCAAAAAACACAATTAAATCGTTAATCGCAATTATTTGAGTGACAAATAATCGTCATGTAAAATGTCATATCGTGACAGCCCTAACTGTAACATCCTCAGTGGTAATTTATCCGTTTGTAATGCGGAGCGTTTGGTTCCATTTATACCCTCTCGGAGACCAATGAACACAGGATTTTACGGCGGGTACAACAAGGCTGCTGCCGATGCATTTTATGTTCACAGACAGAACCGTCAGAGCTTGAAATTGATCTTATCCTTCCTGTGCCTCTGATGCCATTTTCTATAACGAGGCATGGATTATTTTTTGTTTTGTTTTGTTTATGATCGGTCAGATATGGATGGTCCACACTGATTGGTTCATGCTCAACCCACTGCTGGTAGACATCAAACATATCATTTACCAAATGTCTGTCTGTCTGTCTGTCACAGCGTTTCTCCTCAGTGGCTGGAGCAATTGATCTGAATCCGTATCACCATTAGCATATGAACAGACCTGACAGAACGGCAAAGCCCGTTTGTCACTTTCACAAATCATATGCTGTATATTAGCATTTTTATGGTGTATCTTTTCTGCATCTAGCATGAGGCATATCTAATTCTGCATGCAGAATAGATATATCTATTCTGCGTCTAGCATGAGGCAACATTTTTAACCAAAATCTTTGGTGTCTGTCTGAGTGTCTGGCCCTGTTACAGCGCCACCAGGAGGCAGGTTTGAGTAAAACACATTTTTGCACAGTACTCCTACAGATTTTGTCCAAAAATCATGCAGATAGGGGCTTTTAAGCCGTGACATCATTTTGTAGGCAGAGGAGAACTCTGCCCCCAGAGCATTTTCTGTCCCTCGCTATTTCAACAGATCCGAGACAAAAATAACGACTAAAGTATAATTCTAACACTTTTCTTTCAACAACAAAGAGAAGAAAAATTTGTAAATAGTAAAAATAGTAAAAAGATTGACGGAAACTGGGGGCAGAAATTCTCCTCTGCCTACAAAATGATGTCATACTTAACAGCCCCATAGCCATTAAACGAAACGGGTAGGCTATTTCTTACATTGGTGCTCCTACATATTATCATGCAAGCACCAGTTAAAGTTAGGCCATCCCTCATATACTGTGTGCACAATGCTTTGAACGGGTAAGGGCTAGTTAGAATATATTTCACACAACATGTGAATCATGTGGGATACATACAGTATACATACAGTATACAAGCATAACACATTTACAAGATCAATACTAATATAGGGAGGCTGAGATGGATTATAATGAGTACAATTATCTGGATATATTAAATATTGATCCAACTTTGCATTATGTTGTTCCCGAAAAGAGGAGTACACTTAACTGCAAAATCCAGAGTGGTAATTTAACCCTGAAAATATACAAATGGTCCTGGGACAATTATGTTCAGCGTTGAAATATACCACTCATGGCTTTTGCTTTGCACTGTACTGTACTGTACTGTACTGTACTGTACTGTACTGTACTGTACTGTACTACTAACCCCTCTGCTAGCCATACTGTAGCTTTATATGTTATATCAAAGCAAAGGAAACTCAGAATAATGAGCTGCACATTCTCACTAATGCAGGGGTCTTCAACGTTTTCAGGCCAAGGACCCCTTAGTTGAGAGAGAGATGAAGCAGGGACCCCCACAACCTGTTCATAGATTCCATATAGTTTCATTTTTTGACGGCACAATCATCAGTGTATTTTGGATTCATGTTAATGTTGGTTTTCAGATATTTAACCACTTGAACCGTCAATACTTAATAAACTTGACCTTTCACTCTGCACTTAGTCTGCTCTTCCCCCCCTCCAAAGCTCTTTGCCAAAAATAGCCGATCTACAAGCTCACAACGCCTCGCGCTTGTAGATCGGCTATTTTTGGCTAAAGTTCTCAGAATATAGATGCTGGTTAATATAAAAAAGGGGGAAAAAACAAGTTTCTATCACAAAAAAGATTTGGAGGACCACCTTTAGTAACTCTGAGGACCCCCTAGGGGTCCCGGACCCCCTGTTGAAGACCCCTGCACTAATGTAATCAAATAAAAAGCAGTTTGATGGAGACACAAAATAAATCTTGTATTCTCACATTTCTTCAAAAGCAAAAGGAGATCATTTTGACCGGACATGTTTCATGCATGTTGGCCACTCAAAGCACTTTGTGCAATGCAATGCATTATGGGTCGTAGAAGGCATGTAGTGAAATGTTGCACTACTAGAGTCAAACTCTTTTAGTTTTTATGCCTATAAAAAGGAAGTCGGTGCCTGTAAAATATACAATTCTGCAGCAGGAACCAGAGGGACCCCCTAGTACCGCTAGTACTACAGTAGTTCTAGAGGGACCCCCTAGTACCACTAGTACTACAGTAGTTCTAGAGGGACCCCCTAGTACCGCTAGTACTACAGTAGTTCTAGAGGGACCCCCTAGTACCGCTAGTACTACAGTAGTTCTAGAGGGACCCCCTAGTACCGCTAGTACTACAGTAGTTCTAGAGGGACCCCCTAGTACCGCTAGTACTACAGTAGTTCTAGAGGGACCCCCTAGTACCGCTAGTACTACAGTAGAACCAGAGGGACCCCCTAGTACCGCTAGTACTAGATGAGGGACCCCCTAGTACCGCTAGTACTACAGTAGTTCTAGAGGGACCCCCTAGTACCTAGATAACCTACAGTAGAATGCGATCAACACAATCCTGAGTTATTTTTTGTGTTCAATCTGTTTGAGATATTTTAGTATTTCAGCATGTATTAGTGATGCGTTTTGCATCATATGATGCAAAAGGCATCACTGACACTAGTCATGCTGAAATACTAAAATATCTAAAACCACAGATTGAACACAAAAAATAACTCAGGATTGTGTTGATCGTGTCCCAAACAACAATAAAATAAGATCTGGTTGTCCCAGAGGTGAAGCGGCCCTTTAAGTAGGCTTTGGGAATCTTTTTGAGGAATAATCCAAGGGGCAACTTTATTTACATGGTCTGGTCTAAAAGAAGGGGTTAACGTGTCCCAGTGTGGCTGTACCTCTCCATGGATCACTATAGTAAGGGCAACATAAAGCCTGTACCTCTCCATGGATCACTATAGTAAGGGCAACATAAAGCCTGTACCTCTCCATGGATCACTATAGTAAGGAGAACATAGAAACATCTGCAAAGCAAATCGTTACCAAGAAATGTCTTCACCAATGTGTTTCTAAAGGTGTGTAATAATATGTACTAAAAGGTTGAAATTCAACTCCCGGGGGAAAAAATGATTCGTGTTTGTGTCCCATTAACTTTACTATACAGGAAAAAAATACAAAAAAAATATATATGCTTTAAGTAGCATGTGAGGGGTCAAACTAGAGGTTTTTCATGATGCTGAATCCATTGCAAGCATTTGTTTTGCACAAAAAAACATTCCGTGGGCTACAAATGGCCCCTACAAAACGGTAAAAAGTGATGATTCATCACTAAACCATCGTTTTGTGGGTACGTTTTTTAGCCCAAGGAATGTTATTCATGCAAAACAAATGCTTGCAATGGATTCAGCATCATGAAAAAAACCCTAGTTTGACCCCTCACATGCTACTTAAAGCAGATTTATTTTTTGTATTTTTTTTCTTGTATAGTAAATTAATGGGACACAAACACGAATCATTTTTTTTTATGAGGTTTCCCCCGGGAGTTGGATTTCAACCTTTTAGTACACATTATTACACACCTTTAGAAACACCTTTAGAAACACATTGGTGAAGACATTTCTTGGTAACGATTTACTTTGCAGATTGGTCAAATATCTTATAACATCCCCTTACTACTAGTGTGCCGCTACGAGTCGTGGATGCCTCGGTGCCAACCTGTTGGCCAGCAGACAGATCACTAGTGTGGTGCTAGGAGTGGTGGAGGCCTCGGTGCCAACCTGTTGGCCAGCAGACAGATCACTAGTGTGGTGCTAGGAGTGGTGGATGCCTCGGTGCCAACCTGTTGGCCAGCAGACAGATCACTAGTGTGGTGCTAGGAGTGGTGGAGGCCTCGGTGCCAACCTGTTGGTTAGCAGACAGATCACTAGTGTGGTGCTAGGAGTGGTGGAGGCCTCGGTGCCAACAGGTTGGCCAGCAGACAGATCACTAGTGTGGTGCTAGGAGTGGTGGACGCCTCGGTGCCAACAGGTTGGCCAGCAGACAGATCACTAGTGTGGTGCTAGGAGTGGTGGACGCCTCGGTGCCAACAGGTTGGCCAGCAGACAGATCACTAGTGTGGTGCTAGGAGTGGTGGAGGCCTCGGTGCCAACAGGTTGGCCAGCAGACAGATCACTAGTGTGGTGCTAGGAGAGGTGGAGGCCTCGGTGCCAACCTGTTGGCTAGCAGACAGATCACTAGTGTGGTGCTAGGAGTGGTGGACGCCTCGGTGCCAACCTGTTGGCTAACAGACACGCCAGGGCGATGCCACCGATCTGGGTGAAGGCCAGTCCCAGGACGGTGGCGGCGATGTGGAACACGTTGTCGTTGACGAAGCTGAAGACCTTCCGGAAGCAGCCGTGCGGGTGGATCCCGGCCGCGACCACCGCCTCGGCGTCCGTGGACGGCAGCGGGCGGGTCAGGGTTAGGGTGGACGGCAGCGGGCGGGTCAGGGTTAGGGTGGGCGGCAGCGGGCGGGTCAGGGTTAGGGTGGACGGCAGCGGGCGGGTCAGGGTTAGGGTGGACGGCAGCGGGCGGGTCAGGGTTAGGGTGGACGGCAGCGGGCGGGTCAGGGTTAGGGTGGACGGCAGCGGGCGGTTCCGGCAGGCCTTGCGCCTCACGCAGCAGCTGTCGGGCAGCGACACCCAGGAGGTGGCGTTGTTGTCGTCCCCCCCGGTGGCCGAGAAGAACCCCGCGTTGTCCTGGTTGGCCCAGTCGGACGTCAGCCAGTCGCGCCAGCCCTCCGCCCCGCAGCACTCCAGCGCCCTCTGGAGGCTGTCCAGGGCGTCGGCCCGGCCCTCGTCGTCGGCGTAGCCCGCCACCGCCCGCTGCAGGCCGCTGCGGAATCCCCCGGCGATGTCCTGGCGGTAGAAGAGGCCCGAGAGGCCCGTGGCGAGGCCGGCGACGAGCGCCGCCAGCTGGAAGAAGCCGTACGCCCGCAGCACGCAGGGCAGCTTGGCGGCCACGCCCAGGCACCCCAGGAAACCCCAGGCGGTCACGGCGGCGCCCGTGGCCAGCAGGACGAGGGGGGCGTTGGGGTAGCGGTGGGCGGACAGCAGCATGTAGTCTGCCAGTGAGGCCTGTGCCCACACGCCCAGGGTGAAGAGGGCCAGGCCCGCCGCCCAGAAGAGCACGCTGAACGCCAGGAGGGCGAGGCGCAGGAGGGGCATGACGCCCACGGCAAGGCAGCAGGGCTGGCCGCCGCCGCCCGGGGGGGGCGGAGCCACCGGGGGCGCCAGGGAGGCCTCGGAGCAGAGGGAGGAGGAGAGGCTCCTCTGCTGCTGCTGATTGATTGAAACTGTATTAGAAGTTTGCATAGGAAAAGGTACAGTTTCATTACGGTACAGTTCACTGGTACAAGGTCTACTAAAAGGTACAGTTTCATTACGGTACAGTTCACTGGTACAAGGTCTACTAAAAGGTACAGTTTCATTACGGTACAGTTCACTGGTACAAGGTCTACTAAAAGGTACAGTTTCATTACGGTACAGTTCACTGGTACAAGGTCTACTAAAAGGTACAGTTTCATTATGGTACAGTTCACTGGTACAAGGTCTACTAAAAGGTACAGTTTCATTACGGTACAGTTCACTGGTACAAGGTCTACTAAAAGGTACAGTTTCATTACGGTACAGTTCACTGGTACAAGGTCTACTAAAAGGTACAGTTTCATTACGGTACAGTTCACTGGTACAAGGTCTACTAAAAGGAGAGCCATGAAAAGACTAAGCTTATTTCCACAGGAAACCATTTAAGTATCTCATAGAACATTGAATGACAGACGAATAGAACACAGTACTATGCAGTAGATATGTAAAGAAAAGAAAGTGAGAGAACAAAAAAAAAGAAAACAGTAGGCCTAATTCTAAACAAACAGTAAGTATATACAAAGAAGGGGCAGGGGAGGGTAGGGTTGGGCTAGGTTAGTTTTTTTACCAGTTGCGAACGGCTGCTGCCTGTAAGTGGTTGCAGGGGGTCCTGGCGCTGCAGGGGGTCCTGGCGGGGGTCCTGGCGGTGCTCCCGGTAGGGGGACAGCAGGTAGCCCGGGACGGCGGACCCCCGGCGAGGGAGAGACGGCAGCGTGAGGAGGTCGAGGCCCCGGGGAGAAGACGGCCTCCGTGTGGCCAGCTGCTCACGCTCCCAGTCCAGAACCCGCGGTCTGCCGGGACTCAGCCGGGCTGGCAGAGAGTCGTAAGGCAGTGCAGAGCTCATAGCCATGCCTCCCGCTTTATCAACCTCCCCCTCTCTCTCCTTCATGCAAACCCTTTCTCTCTCTCTCTCTCTCTCTCTCTCTCTCTCTCTCTCTCTCTCTCTCTCGTTCTCCTGCAACACAAAGCCCCCCCCCACTCCCCCTTTCCCTCCCAGTTCTTTATGACTGGCCGTTAAAACGCCCCCGCTGCCCCCCCCCCCTGCACCAACTATACCATAAATCCCGCTGATGGGTGTCGCGTTGGCAGCGTTATCTGCATCCGCAGACGGCCTTTTATTCCACTCTGTTTATCTGTTTATTCCAGACATTCTTCACACCTGCGTGGTCACCCAAAAATTCCCCCGTCGTGGACGGTGGCGTTCCTCTCTGTTGTCCCTTTGCTCTGGTGGCGTTCCTCTCTGCCGTCCCTTTGCTCTGGTGGCGTTCCTCTCTGCTGTCCCTCGCTCTGGTGGCGTTCCTCTCTGTTGTCCCTTTGCTCTGGTGGCGTTCCTCTCTGTTGTCCCTTTGCTCTGGTGGCGTTCCTCTGTTGTCCCTCGCTCTGGTCATAGCCGGGGAGCCACATGGTCCAAAAGCTCAAAGAATAGGGTTTTACCTGTGACGTCATGACGTACTTTTTAGGGCCCGAGCACACACAGTGTGAGGACCCTATTGTATTTGCAAAGATTATTCTTATTCTTTTCCCGAAAGTAAATCGCGTTCTTGAGGCGCCAAACGTACTCCAAAAGTTGCGCAACTTTGCACGCACATCACAAGTGGCGAAAAATTACGTACTTAAAAAATAATAAAAGTGGGCGGGGCCTAATGGCGCAACAGCGCCCCCTACAAATTTTCAACGCAACAGCCCCACTATACGGTTTCACCCACAAGTACGAAAATCGGTACACATCTGTATCATGTCCGGACTCACATAAAAGTCTCCTGGCGCCATGTCCGAAACCAAACAGGAAGTCAGCCATTTTTACTAATTAGTGGTGTTTTGGCGTATTTTTGGCCGTTTTCACGTGTCGCACTTTAACGAACTACTGCTAGGGGGTTGATCGGATCAACTTTAGATTCGCTCGGCATACACAAGACAACTTAACGATGAAAAGTTATCAAAATCGTGAGTTTTCGTGAAACGACGTCAGCGTGGCGAAACGTCAAACTTCCTTGGCCAAACAGTAAGTGCCCTTCACCAAACAGGAAGTGCCTCGATATCTCATGAACCGTTTGTCGTACAGACTCGTGGCTGATGTCATATGACTTGATTAAGAGTCCTTAACCATAATTGACGGTTCCTTCGCCAAACAGGAAGTGCCCTTCCCCAAACAGGAAGTGCCTCTTTATCTCATGAACCGTTTGTCGTACAGACGTGTGGTTGGCGTCAAATGACTTGATCAAGAGTCCTTAACCATAATTGGGGCCTATTTTGCCAAACAGGAAGTGCCCCTCACCAAACAGGAAGTGCCTCTTTATCTCATGAACCGTTTGTCGTACAGACGCGTGGTTGGCGTCAAATGACTTGATTAAGAGTCCTTAACCATAATTGGGGCCTATTTCGCCAAACAGGAAGTGCCCCTCACCAAACAGGAAGTGCCTCTTTATCTCATGAACCGTTTGTCGTACAGACGTGTGGGCGGCGTCATATGACTTCATTAAGAGTCCTTAACCATAATTGGCGCTTCCTTCGCCAAACAGGAAGTGCCCTTCACCAAACAGGAAGTGCCTCTTTATCTCATGAACCGTTTGTCGTACAGACGTGTGTGTGGTGTCATATGACTTCATCAAGATTCCTTCAGCTTAATTGGTTTAACTAGCCCCGCCCCCTCTTCCGATTGGCTGCTGCCCCTTGTGACGTGGGCAGAGCTGCGAGGGCCCGGTCATTGCTGCTTGCAGCTTTAATTATTTTTGTTTTTTCTATTCATTTGGTCATTAAGGTACACAGAATGAGAGGCCTGCTCTGTCATGTCTGTTATGGCCATTTGTATATTCACTCCGACTTCAATATACAGGAAAGAAACACACCAACAAAATATGCTTTCTGTGTGGAGTTTGCATGTTCTCCCCGTGTCTCCTAGGGTTGATACCCTCACAAAAACATGCACGTAATCCTGGTCTCAATAATGCCTCCCCCTGGCCAGCCGGGGCGCCTGATGGAGGGGAAAGGAACTGGTTGGAATAACGTGTTCCTTCCACGCGCTACGTCCAAACCAGGGAAATCTCCACTGTCAGGTGAAAAGAAGCAACTTGGACTCCTCATGCATAGAAGGAAGCATGAGGTCAGTCCGTTGTCTCCCCAGGCGCAGCAGAGGGAGAGCAGAGCCCAGGATTACATAGGCAATTGGCACTGGGTGAAAAAATGGGTTACAAAATTGTGGGATAAAAATTATAAAGAAAAAGAAATGCTTTAAGTAGCATGTGAGGGGTCAAACTAGGGGTTCTTGATGATTCTGAATCCATTGCAAGCCATTTGTTTTGCATGAAAAACATTCCTTGGGCTAGAAAACGGATCAAAATAACGGTGAAAAGTGATGACTCATCACTTTTCACAGGTTTGAGAAGCTGAAATCTAGCCCAAGGAATGTTTTTCATGCAAAACAAATGCTTGCAGTGGATTCAGAAACATGAAGAACCCCTAGTTTGACCCCTCACATGCTACTTTTTTTGGTGTGTTTCTTTCCAGTATATTGAAGTCAATGGGAAACTTTTTTTCGCAGTGTTTCCGGCAGAGCAGGCCTCTCATTCTGTGTACCTTATTGACCAAATTAATAGGAAATTTTCATTCATTCATTTTGGCACAGTGGCTCCCCGGCTATCAGGTCTGGTGGTGTTTCTCTGAATCCACCCAGGCTCAGCCTCTCTCGGTGCCAGGGACGGGCTGGGCCCCTGATTCAGCCAGGGAAAAAGAGTTGGAGAGGCCCTCTTTTTTTTTATATATATATATATATTTAGTCGTTGTTGGGTGGAAACCTTGTATGTCCAAAACCGTTTGTTTTGTATTTATCATTTTAAAAATGATTTAAACTAGTGAAAACAGCCGATCTATAAGCACACAACGCCTCGCACCGCGAGGCGTTGTGTGCTTGTAGATCTGCTGTTTTCACTACTTTTGTGCAACGGCCTTGTATGATGAATAGAAGCAGGGCTTTGCTTTGCGACAAAATGTATAAATTTGGTTTCTGCCCGACAGTGACGATTTACTTTTTTGGCCGCCCAGCCCCCAAAATGGAACGAAGGCCGACATTTTATTTTGATTTTTTTCCTAATGGCCGGCCTGGACCGGCCGGGAATGAACCGGCCGTTCGGGAGTTGTCCCGCTTTTCCCAGTGGCCAGCACGTCCCTGCTCGGTGCGGAGGAGAGGAGACACTCGTTTGTTTTTTTACTACGCTCCATTTGTGGCATCAATGAGTCGGCAGAAAGTCCTCCAATCTATTTAACCATCAAGTACCTGGACCGTTAGACTTTAACCACTTTAACCATTATTTTATGCTTTAACTATTGAAACATAGCAGATATACAAGCTCACAGCGCGGCACTCTGTGCTTGTAGATCTGCTATTTTTTTTCTAATCGTGAAAATGTGTGCAACTCTTTGAATATCTTTGACCCGACTTCTAAATCCTTCCTCTAAATCAGTGGTTCTCAAACTTTTTCATGTCAAAATAGAGTGCCACGCTGTGAGCTTGTAGATCCGCTATTTTTCAATGGTTAAAGCATTCTAGGCCGCGGACAAATAGTGTTTTTTTTTTTCAGAATAAGTTTAGGGTACTTTTTGTCACTAATGTGCGTTTTGAAAATTAGGGCAGTAAAAACTATTTTTAAAGAAACTTTGATAACAGATGGACATGTTGAGGACCTTGTCCATTCATCACAGAACTGACCCTCCAGATGTCCTTGAAAATAATTTATACACACGCAAATACGTCTTTTATGAGGTCAAAATATTAATTGGACCATTGAAGAGGACGTAATTGATAGTCGATTAAAGAGGTGGTACCATAGTTTTGTACTTTTTCTGTTTAGTATGTTATATAGACCCCCAGGTGTGGTTATAATATAGTATGTGTCTATAGACCCCCAGGTGTGGTTATAATATGTTGTGTATGTGTCTATGAAGCTAACCTTACTCTAACAGACCACCAGGTGTGGTTATAATATGTTTTGTATGTGTCTATGGAGTTAACATTACTCTAACAGACCCCCAGGTGTGGTTATAATATGTTTTGTATGTGTCTATGGAGTTAACATTACTCTAACAGACCACCAGGTGTGGTTATAATATGTTTTGTATGTGTCTATGGAGTTAACATTACTCTAACAGACCCCCAGGTGTGGTTATAATATGTTTTGTATGTGTCTATGGAGTCAACATTACTCTAACAGACCACCAGGTGTGGTTATAATATGTTTTGTATGTGTCTATGGAGTCAACATTACTCTAACAGACCCCAGGTGTGGTTATAATATGTTGTGTATGTGTCTATGGAGTTAACATCACTCTTACATGAAGTTTTCAAATGTTTTCTTAAACTATACACACATAACAACAATATGCTGCTCGAATGTTTCCAATGGGACTACAGTTTTGAGAGGTATAGTTCCAGACTCTATCCACCTGTTTAG
This sequence comes from Nannobrachium achirus, assembly GCF_963921795.1. NCBI lineage: Eukaryota > Metazoa > Chordata > Actinopteri > Myctophiformes > Myctophidae > Nannobrachium > Nannobrachium achirus. Next base: position 52,561,071 of record NC_137830.1, read on the forward strand.
GAGGTGTAGTTCCAGACTCTATCCACCTGTTTAGGAGGTGTAGTTCCAGACTCTATCCACCTGTTTCCGCCAGAATTTACAGTAGAATTGTGTGGGGGACACATCCGCAGAACAGCAGACATACAAGCTCACGTCGTGTGATTGTATTGTGCTTGTATTTGGAAATGCCGCACACCTTCTGCGCAATGCACGATGGGACGTTGGAAACTTAAACATTGTCCAAATTGTCAAATATATAGAGGCAGAAATTGTGAAAATAGCAGATCTACATGCTCACAACGCCTCGCAGTGAGCATGTAGATCTGCTATTTTCACAATAGAACCATGTTATACCAAATGTAATGTAGCACTGTAATATTGGATCATTCCGTCCTTGACAATAAGCAATCCTACTGTTTGAATGCTGTACAGACGCACACATGGAGCAAAAATAATTATAGAAAAAAATACAAAGGATTTATTTTTACAACTTCGACTTTCGACTTTCTCTGATGGGACTCGACTTGTGTAATGAAGTCGACTCAGTCGACTTTTTCGTCAATGCCCTTGTGTGTACTGTGGAGCATGCATCTCAAATAAAGATAAGTTGGGGGATAAAATGAGATATGTATTCACTTCTACGTACTGCACACTCACTGAGTGACCACTTTAAATCTGGCATCCCTACTTTGGGCACGTCATTATAGGCTAAATGTTTTCAAATACTGTATGTTCACGGATTGTGAATAGCTGATCTACAAGCTCACAATGTGTTGCGAGCTTGTAGATCGACTACTTTGCAGATCTGCTATATGAGCTAGTTTTTCCAAATACAAAAAGTACAAAAGGCGCCTTAACACTTTTCCGAAGCCTTGATTTCGTCTGTCGTCTGATCGAAAATGATGAGGAGACGCGCTGGCCAAGTGGCTGCATACACAATACAAGGGCACGTAATGGAGGTCCGTGGACACCAGTTGCTCCCTAGCAGATGACGTCATCACTCTCCGACGTGATCACGTCTCAGGAGCTCTCTTAAAGAGACAGAGCACGACCGGCGACTGTATTTTAAAAAAAATTATAATTAATTTCATAAATTACGGGAAAGTACGGGAAAGTTCGAGCGGCGCACTGGGTGGTCCGGACAAGTACGGGCAAGTACGGCCCGGCCTAGAAAGTGTTTTTTAAAGGACAACTTTAGTTTTTTACAACAAGGGTTCATATTTTAGATTGTAATTAAAGAATATAAAAGATGAGTGTTAAAATTATTTAATTTACTTCTTTATATTGTTTTAGAGATTCTTATTTCAGTGGTTGGGGGCATGCGTACAAGTGGCTAAATATGTCATTTCACACAGAATAAGCCCATTCCCAAGATACAACGCAACCTTTCATGGTTGGATGTGACTTATGGGGGCTAGTAGTGTTACTGTAAATAGCAATAAAGAAACTGCAGGCTTATTGTGTCTAAAAAGACATGTTTAGCCACTTGTACGCATGCCCCCATGCGTAGCGTACGCATGCCCCACATTTTAGCACGGTAAACGCGATAAAACAATAGAACGAAGCAAATTAAAACATTTTAACACTCACTTTTTCTTTTCTCTAATTACAATCTAAAATATGAACCCTTGTTGTAAAAAAAACAAAGTTGTCCTTTAAGTACTTACTTACGTTTTAATTTTGTATTAATATAATGCTGCTGAAGATTTTTTTTTTATATATTTTATTCTACGATAAGTGCATTTAGTTAGAATGAAAACACATCTTCAGTACTATGAGTCAAACTGGATGCTAAAAATAGACAATCAATTTGGAATGCAGAGAGAAAATATCCCTGGGGTCATTTATGTAATTAATATGCACTTATCTCTTCCTTGTTAAATGGTACATGAACTTTTATCATGTCTCCTTCAAAGGCCAGGAGAGGGCTAATTAAAGACTTTCTGTTAATTAAACACATCTGTTAGGAATGGATGTCATTTTAAAAAGGACAGTCATGACAACAAGAGGGGGTGGTACCTGTGTCCATAGGCTGGGATAGAGACAATGACCTGTAGGTGGCGCAGTTGGTAGTGCTGTCGCCTCACAGCTAGGAGGTCCTGGGTTCGATTCCCGCTGGGGGGCGTATTCTCTCCTCCGCGTCATCAGTGCCCATAATTGGGGTTAGCAAAAGGGCCTTTCTGTGTGGAGTTTGCATGTTCTCCCCGTGTCTCCTAGGCAAGGTTATTATAGTAAACGAAAACCAACTAAAAAACGAAAACTAGAATGGAAAAACATTTTAGTTAACTGATATACAAATAAAAACTAAGCTTTAAAAAAAAAAAAAAAACTAACTGAAACGGTATTGTGTGTTTACAAAACTAACTGAAATAAACTAAAATTATAGAGAAAATCTCCTTAGTTTTCGTCTTTTGTGGAAATAAAAAATAAAAAAACACCAGTTGGTGAGGTCAAAGAGAGAAGTTGTATGTCTCAACATTCCTGCCACTCAACAATATGATGTTTGTTGATTTTCTTTATTGGACAATACTTTTTCCGGAGCTTTTTTAATCTCACCCCTGACAATTACCCCATATTACGTAAAAGACTAAAACTAACACTAAAACTAATAAAAACGAAACTAAAACTAAGCATTTTCAAAAAATAAAAACTAAACAAAACTAGCAACCTCACTTTAAAAACTAATTAAAACTAAACTGTAATTGAAAACAAAACCTCAAAACTAATAAAAAATAAAAACGAATGGAAAAATCCAAAACTATTATAACCTTGCTCCTAGGGCAGTGGTTCTCAACCTGTGGGTCGGGACCCCCAAGGGGGTCCCCAAATTATTTGGGTGTGATTAGCTTAATGTGCAACATTGTTTACTCACTCAACAGTAAACAAACCAACATACAGTTTTGGGTATCTCATTTCTAAAGTGACAATTTAAGGACTTTCTAACCTCTAAAATGATAAACATTGGCCAAATTGTCAAATATTATTGAGGCAGAAATAGTGAAAATAGCATGTCGATTGGCTATTTTCACAATATTTCCACAATAGAACGTATAGGGTAGGTACCCTCACAAAAACATGCAGTAATCCTGGTCTCTATACTGCCTCCCCCTGGCCAGCCGGGGCGCCTGATGGAGGGGAAAGGAACTGGTTGGAATAACGTGTTCCTTCCACGCGCTACGTCCAACCGGGGAATCGCTCACCTGTCAGGTGTAAAGAAGCAACTTGGACTCCTCATGCATAGAAGGAAGCATGAGGTCAGTCCGTTGCTCTCCCCAGGTTGGCAGAGGGAGAGCATATTACATTAGATGATTGACACCAGGTGAAAAAAAATGGGTTATAAAACCTTTGGTTAAACATTTAGAACGGGTACACATTTTGTGTATCATTATTTCATGCTTTAACTATTGAAAAATAGCAGATATACAAGCTCACAGCGCGGCACCGAGTGCCGTGCTGCGAGCTTGTAGATCTGCTATTTCGTGAAAATTTGAATTTTTACCCGATTCTATAAGTGTCTTTTGAATCCTTCTAAGATATTTTGAAAAACCCTATGTTTCTATGTCGGCAATCTGGCCAGCCATCGTCAAAGAAAAGGTCCTTTTCACTTAAATGGAGCTCAGTTAGTCTGTTCTTGAGAGACTACAATGTCAGTGGTTCTCATAATTTTTTCATGTGAAGGACCCCCAAAATGATATTTATTTGGCCACGGACCCCCATCTCAAAATATTTAGTTCCAGGGACCCCTCAGAAGCAAAATTTGAGTTACAAACGTTCGCTTTGAAAATACATATATTAAATGATTTGCACACATTTTCACAGTTTTTTTCCAAAAATAGCAGATCTACAAGCTCGCAGCGCGGCACTCGGTGCTGCGCTGTGAGCTTGTATATCTACTATTTTTCACTGGTTAAAGCATTCAATAATTCTAGGCCTAAAAGGGTTAAACATTTAGAGAAGAGAGAAATGCTGTGCAGAACTTTAGTTGTGGTCTCACACTGGAGGACCCCTGGAGGACCCCCGCCACCCCGGTGTAGAACCAGTGGTGCTGTAAAATAACTCATTTACAATTTCAAGTTTAGGCATTTAGCAGACGCTCTTAACCCATTTAGGCCTATAGGATTATTGACCGCTTTAACCAGTGAAAAATTGCAGATATACAAGCTCGCAGCGCGGCACCGAGTGCCGCGCTGCGAGCTTGTAGATCTGCTATTTTTTTTAAATCATGATATTTCTTTGCAAGTCTTTGAATATATCTATTTAAAAGCGAACATTTGTGACTCAAATATTTGCTTCTGGGTGGTCCCTGGAACAACATATTTTGAGATGGGGGTCCGTGGCCAAATACCTGGAATTTTTTGGGGGTCCTTGACATGAAAAAGTTTGAGAACAACATGATTTAGAAGAGGGATTTAGAAGTCGGGTCAAAGATCGGGTCAAAGATATTCAAAGACTTGCACACATTTTCACAGTTTTTTTTAAAAATAGCAGATATACAAGCTCGCAGCGCGGCACTCGGTGCCACGCGGTGAGCTTGTAGATCTGCTATTTTTCAATAGTTAAAGCATAAAATAATGGTTAAAGTGGTTCAAATCTAACACGACTCGGGCGCGTTCCAGGTGAGCCACTTACAATAAACATGGACAGCACAAAGGTAATCAAATCATCATCAAATGCATAGCCATAGTAAGATCATACTGGAGGTCAGTGGTTTTGTACCACCTCAGAAAATATCTGTCTCCAAGCAAAGTACCACCGCAACTGATGTTAAAATACAGGCGTAGACGCCATCCTATTCAACTATAACCTCGCCTCACCAGGCTTTCCTGAGAGAAAGCCTGGTATTCGTTTACTAAACAGGTTGGTTGATCCGGTCTAGACCGGATGATATCTTACGTCATTTTGTATTCAAAACGGACTACACTTTGGCCGGAACTACCGACCGGAATCAGTTTTATCCCAGTGAGCGCATGCGCAAAAACAGGTTAAAACTGATTCCGGGTCGGTAGTTCTGACAAAATGTAGTCCGTTTTGAATACAAAATGACGTAGGACGTCATCCGCTCCCGACCGGATCAAAAGCCAGAAATTGGAAGCGATCCCAGGCTAATTCAACTATGCAAGGGGTTTTCAAAGTGGGTGATGGGGCACCCTGGGGTGCCACGACGGCAGTCCAGGGGTGACGGGGCACCCTGGGGTGCCGGGGCCACGACGGCAGTCCAGCTGGGGAGCCGCGTGCCTTCGCGCGCGTGCAAGACACCAGTCATGTTGCCATACCTTAGCTTTTTCTGAACTGACGCCACTGATCGTCAGTCTAACAGTGAAATAACAATAAATAAATAAAAACATCTGCACAAGGTACAATTATTTGAAAACTTTAGTTACAAGTTACTTTGTAGATTTGTATTGTTCCAAAACATACATTAACCACATCATCAGCCCTAAATACATTTCTGCCATCTGAAGAATCTACGAGCTCAGAATCTACGAGCTCAGAATCTACGAGCTCAGAATCTACGAGCTCACAACGTGTCGCAAAGCAAGCAAGTCTATGAAGCCATCTATGAAAGGTTTAGTCTGCCAACAACCACATGTCGTTGGTCCTTCCTTAGTCTGACAGAATAATCTGCAGAAGTAATGGAAGAGATTTGCAAACTGGTTTCACGAAAGTCAACTGATTCAAAATGTTAGTCAAAAACAATTATACAACAGGTAGTCTCAATGGAAAACAGGCTCTCCAACCGTGCATATAACGAGCACTACTGCACTGTCTCTCATCAAGTAAAGAAATCAGCTGCGTTGGTCACGAAAGACAGCAAGCGCTCCTCTCTCCCCACACTATGCTAGGCGGCTAGGCTAGCGGTTTTCATGTGACGTTCAGGGACACAGTAGCCAAATGTGGCATTAAAAAATTACAAATTTCTATCGAATATCTTAATTACAATGAAATAAAGTTGACGTGTTTTTTTTTTAAGGGCAACAGTTGTATAATCGCAATATTACACTGGAGGGTCTGCATTAACACGGTTATCCTGCACTCCAGCCCTGCCTACGGAACTCGCCTGTCGGCTCGTTCCTGCGGAAAGGCTGTCGTGCAGGATAACCGCGTTATATGCACACCCTCTTGTGTAATATTGCTTAATTATACGCTTCCAATCAATCATTTCTGTCAAGACTATTCAGACTAAAGTGATAGTTCACCTATTTTTGACATAAAGCTGTGTGAAATACTTGCCATTAAAACAGTGGTTACAAATGTATTAATTGATTACCAGAGTCCCGTGGTCAGAGTTCTGGTCAGTTTCTAATGAATATTAAGTAGTTCCAATGGGGTGGGGGCCATTTGGCGTGGCCCAATCATTGAAAATAGATTAATCCGCAAAACTAGTGTCATTTGTATTGTTGGCCTATTTCTACCATATAGAGCGAGGTTTCGTTCTGATCAGCTGACTGCAAAGCACCTTGTTTTGGGGAAATACGTTGCAGCGGCGTAGTGATACTGGACACAAAAAATAGTACCATGTGACAGAGGGGTCAAAGTTGAACGAAAGTTGGTCTATTTGGTAGAAATAGGTCAACAATAGAAATGACGCTAGTTTTGTGGATTCATCTATTTTTAATGATTGGGCCATGAGCCCCTGCCAAATCACCGGAACTACTTTATATTCATCTAAAACTGACCAGAACTCTGACCACAGGACTCTGGTAATCAATTAATACATTTGTAACCACTATTTTAATGGCAAGTATTTCACACAGCTTCATGTCAAAAATAGCTGAACTAACACTTTAAGGTTTTGAAGACATTGACAGAACGATTCCTAGTAAATGCAGAAACCGTGAAGACAAATCTCTGCGTCTACATTGCAACACATGATGGAATGTCAGCATACAGTAATTAACTCATACCTCGCGATCCCCGTAGAGACCGTAGATTTCCCGCTGTACCGCGCTGCCATGCCCGTAGAGCCTGTAAAGTTTAATTAGCTTTAATCATTATGAAAGGATTAAAAGTATTAGCGCAGATTTTCGCTGATTCTGGCTCTTTAGGCCCGCCCCCCTAACTGTATCCAGTCATTTCCGGTCTGGACCGGATCCAGCTTTCCGTATCCAGTCTGAGCCTGGGCCATAGTCCCGCCTCCATTGGTTTACTGTGTAACAGAAGTGGAAGCTACTGGGCGACGGAACGCTCGTTTTTCAATCGGACTTTTGCGTTTGGAAACTTTGATCCAGTCTCTACACGCCTGGATTATGATCCCCGCACATATCGTGCGTTTTGTGCGCGAACGTGTCCACGTGTTACCATAGCGCACAGTTGGCTTTTTTCAATGCTTTTTCATGTAAACACTGGCTGATAAGCAGAGATACAGCGTGGCAACGGATATGTCTTTTTCAATGGGGTTTTTTGTATTCGAAAGCTTGTCACCGAGTCTACAGTCTACTAGATGAGTCGTGCACAGATTGTGCACGATGCGTGCGCGTGCCCACGCTAAAAGGTAAGGACAATTTGGCAGCTGCTTACTACAGCTATGTTTAAAATGGCAGAGAAAAAGTTAAGCAGTATTACATGCGAGGGTGTGGCTTAATGAGAGGGTGTGGCTTAATGAGAGGGTGTGGCTTAATACTATAGATCAGCATTCCATCCTAAACACAACACATTTCCTCACAGTCGGGCAGAAACCTTGTATCTCCATATTTTATTTTATTTTTTTCATACACAAATGCCATATTTTACAACTTGCATTGTGCAAATGTAGCTAAAATAAGCAATCGATAAGCAACAATTATTTTGTTTCTTAATAGAGTAACAAAGTCATGACGTCACTAGCTCAAGTAATTTTTCTATGGAGAATAACATTGAGTCATCTTAAAGGAGTAGTTCACCCCCAAAATGACTTTTTTTCTATTGATTAGTCATGCCATGGAGACTAGAGTTCAATAATATAGTCACACTCCTAAGACAAAAAATGGATTATTGTAAATTTACCCATATTGATTCTGGATGGGGACCCGAATGCATTGGGTCCCCATCCGGAATCAATGGGGGTAAATGTACTGTAATCAAATTACTGTCTTAGGAATGCGACAAAAAACAAGTCTCAAGTCTCCATGGCGTGACTAATCAATAGAACAAAAGTAATTTTGGGGGTGAACTACTCCTTTAACATCGTCTCATATAAGCATTGTGGTCCAAAAATAAACAAACGGTCTCTGTGATATTGTCTTATCTGTATGGTTTATGATAGTCAGTCACTCATATTTGATACAGTCTGTTTCTGGTGAAAATGTAAATAATTGGGCGACAGTAACATTAGCGTTTTCTCACCATCAGTTGATTCTTCATATCCATATGAGTCAAACCGCTGAGATCATTTGTTTATGTTTAGAACACAGTTCTTATATGACGCGATATGAAAAAAATCTATGGGAATTCAGAATGGGGGGGAAAATACGTAACACTTTGTTACTCTATAATTTTTCTTTTGGACCACTGCTTCCTGAAGCAGTGGGTGTTTTGTGTATTGAAGTTGGGTTAAGAGGTTTTCTTTCTGAAAATGAAAAGTGACTAGACTATAATTCTGTTAAAGCTAGTATCGTTGATAACAATCCCCCCAGTTAACGCTTTAGCCTGAGGCAGGCATGTTAAAAACTCATTCTGTGCCAAATGCCAAAATGGCTCCAAGGTAGATGTGCCACGATTTTGTATGTTTTTCTTTACTATGCAATAAAAAAAAATGATTTTTTTTTAATAACACACAAAAAAAAAAAAAAAAATCTATACAAAAAACACAAACAAACGTCAAAAACCGTCATTGGCACAGAATGAGTTAAAGCTGCACTGGGACAATCTCATCCTCCTCCAAAGTGTTTCTGTGATCCTCCTCCATGTGCTTCTGCAGCCTGGCCTTGGAGGAGAAGGCCTTGGCACAGCGCTGGCAGTACGGCCTCGCCGCCGGCTTCTGCCCCGAGTGGCAGCGTCTGTGTCGCGCCAGCTCAGAGGAGCTCTTGAACTTGAGGTGGCACAGGGAGCAGGGATAGGGGCGCTCGCCCGTGTGGACGCGCTGGTGGAGCCGAGCCTCGCCCAGGGTGAGGAAGGCCTTCTCACAGTGGGCGCAGGGGAACGGTCGCTCGCCCGTGTGCATGAGGTTGTGACGCGTCAACGCGTAGGGCTTGGTGAAGCGCTTGCCGCAGTAGGAGCAGGGGTACGGACGCACGCCCGTGTGCGCCACCATGTGGTCCTGCTGAGTCTTCTTGCTCTTGAAACGCTTGTCGCACTTACTGCAGCCGTACGGACGGTCGTCTACGTGGGACCTGTGGTAGGAAATGATCCATTAGTTCATTAACTGATAACCTTATCGATCCTTATCGATCACTTACTGCAGTACGGACGGTCGTCTACGTGGGACCTGTGGTAGGAAATGATCCATTAGTTCATTAACTGATAATCTTATTGATCCTTATCGATCACTTACTGCAGGTGTACGGCCGGTCGTCCACGTGGGACCTGTGGTAGGGATGCAAATGATCCATTAATTCAGGGGTTTTCAAAGTGGGTGACGGGGCACCCTGGGGTGCCGTGACGGCAGTCCAGGGGTGCCGCGAGATCATTTGATAATATTTGGAATTTATTTGGACACTTGAAACAATATTTAGTATCATTTTAAACTTGAAGTACAAAGTTTATTTTCAGTCAGTTCTAACCAAAATGGCTATTATCTCAACGTTTTCCTCGCAACATAATCACTAAAATGTCGTCACTGTCGGGCAGAAACCTTGTATCTCCAAGTTTCGAATGTGTACGTCTTTTGGTAAAGCAAAGCCCTGCTTCATCATACAAGACTGTCGCACAAAACTAGTGAAAACAGCTGATCTACAAGCACACAACGCCTCGCGATGCGAGGCGTTGTGCGCTTGTAGATCTGCTGTTTTCACTAGTTTTAGTACATTTTATAGATAATGTAGGGGTGCCTCGGATTAAAAAAATATCCATGGGGTGCCCTGAAACAAAAAAGTTTGGGAACCCCTGCATTAATTCATTAATTAATAACCTTATCGATCGATTAACGATTCATTGATAAGCGGCGTTTTTTCAGGGCCAAATGGAACATTCTTGTCCAAAACCGAAAAGGAGTGCAGAAACATAATTGCCTTAAAACGAGTGTCAAGGAGCTTTAGCTGGACACAGACACACCACCCCTTTGCAGTGCTCAAATGGAGTCTCTCATTTATTTCCAAAAGCCCTTGACTATGATTAAATATTACTGTGAAGATCACGGTTAAGTTCACATTTCATATCATACACACACCATACCTGTAAATGTCACTAGGCAAAAAAAAGAAAAAGGATCATATTGCAATTAATGTATTTTACTTCCTTAGCGGCAATTAATGTATTTTAGATGAATTGTTAACATCCTAACCTGTAGTGTTTGGAGATCTAACCTGTAGTGTTTAGAGAGCTCTCCCTGGGACAGGAACCCCTTCCCACACTGAGAACAGAGGTAAGGTTTCTCTCCGGTGTGCATGGGTTAGGGTTAGGGTTAGGGACAGGGTTAGGTTAAGGGTTAAGGGTTAGGTTAAGGGTTAAGGGTTAGGTTAAGGGTTAGGGTAATGTGGAGACCTAACCTGTAGTGTTTGGAGAGCTCTCCTTGGGACAGGAACCCCTTCCCACACTGAGAACAGAGGTAAGGTTTCTCTCCAGTGTGCATGGGTTAGGGTTAGGTTTAGGTTAAGGGTTAGGGTTAGGGTTAGGGTTAGGGTTAGGGTTAGGGTAATGTGGAGATCTAACCTGTAGTGTTTGGAGAGCTCTCCCTGGGACAGAAACCCCTTCCCACACTGAGAACAGAGGTAAGGTTTCTCCCCAGTGTGCATGGGTTAGGGTTAGGGTTAGGTTTAGGGTTAGGGTTAGGTTAAGGGTTAAGGGTTAGGTTAAGGGTTAAGGGTTAGGTTAAGGGTTAGGGTAATGTGGAGATCTAACCTGTAGTGTTTAGAGAGCTCTCCTTGGGACAGAAACCCCTTCCCACACTGAGAGCAGAGGTAAGGTTTCTCTCCAGTGTGCATGGGTTAGGGTTAGGGTTAGGGTTAGGGTTAGGGTTAGGGTTAGGGACAGGGTTAGGTTAAGGGTTAAGGGTTAAGGGTTAGGTTAAGGGTTAAGGGTTAGGTTAAGGGTGAGGGTAATGTGGAGATCTAACCTGTAGTGTTTAGAGAGCTCTCCCTGGGACAGAAACCCCTTCCCACACTGAGAACAGAGGTAAGGTTTCTCTCCAGTGTGCATGCGTTGGTGCCTGTCCAGGATGGAGGCCAGGGTGAAGCTCTTGGGACAGTGTGAGCAGTGGAAGGGTCGTTGTCCCGTGTGGGTCTGGAGGTGCTTGACCAACATGAAGCGCAGAGAGAAGCGCTTGCTGCACTGGCTGCACGCGTACGGCCGCTCCCCCGTGTGCCAGGCCTGGTGCCGCTTCACGTCAGAGCTGCGCGTGTACGTCTTGTCACAGTGCTGGCAATTGAACTGACGCTTCACCTGCATGGTGGAATTAGGAGGTGGGAAGAGTACTCACATTTTGTACTTAAAGGGGCACTCCACCACTTTTCAACCTATGTTCATATAATTGGTCCTCACTCAAAAATGGCTTTTTTCTTTTTTTTTCTCAGAGGAGGGCTGTGGGCAGGTCAAAAACCCATCGTCTTGTGACATCATCGATTGCCAATCCAGCTTATAGAAACGGCAGGCTTTCTATTCCTGAAAAGTTGCAATGTTAAAGTGGAAGCTATTGTTCTCGCGATAATAAAAATCTAAATATTTTTTTTTTCAAAAATATTGATTACATTTTTTTGGGGGGAAAATGATGATGTCACAAGACGATGGATTCTGAACTTCCCACAGCTCTCCTAGGAGACTTGGACTGAGTAGAAAAAATTTTGATATTTTATCATGAACATTAGTGAGGACCCATTATATGAAGACAGGTTGAAAAGTGGTGAACTACTCCTTTAAGTAAAAGTAGCAATACTGCACTGTTAGATGTACTCCGTTCAATTCAAAATGTACTTGAGTAAAAGTATGAAAGTATTGGCATCAAAATGTACTTAACCCATTTAGGCCTAACCTAATAGCTTTGACAACTTTACACTTTATAAAGAACATTGATGGTGGAAAATATTTTTTAAATGTTTGAAAATATAAAAAACATTTTTCAACATGTAAATGATTATGACGATTATCACAACATAATTGCGATTATGTCAAATAATTGCGATTATGTCAAATAATAGAGATTATCACAACATAATTGCGATTATGTCAAATAATTGAGATCATGTAATAATTGTGACAGCCCTAAGGCCTACTGAAGGCCTTTCGACTCCTAACCATCAAGCAGTAGCGACATCATAACGACCAAGATATTAATACAATCAACGAACACATGATCTACTCTAATAACGTCACACATAATCAATCATGATAATATATAATATACCACACCTGGCGGTAGGGGGGGGGGGGGGGGGGGGGGGGCGATATGGAAAAATACAATATCACAATATTTTCCCAAGCTGTATCACGATACACGATTTTATCATGATTCTTTTTCACGTTGGTTTTTATGGTCATTTTTCAAGTTACTTGACAAAAGCTAGACTATCTGGGTTCCTTTTGGGAGGTATAAATTGAACTTTACAAGCACGTAACTCTGACAGTATACAAATGAAACCAAATGGACCCGTAAGGGTCCATTTGGTTTCATTTGCATACTGTCAGAGTTAAGTGGAGACCTTGACATTTTAAAATTTGAGAACTTCTGATTTAGACCAAAATGCAGGTTTAAATATAATTCTGCAATGAACCTCTGTATTAACTCATTTTGTGCTATTAAATTGAAATTGAAAACGGATTAAAATGTCCAGCGTGCCTGCCGCAGCCTGCATTCACAACCATTGTCTTATTTTGAAGGCCAGAAATCCATAGCGTAAACACTTCCGGTCTGACGTCATCACGTCCTTCACCGGAATCGATCATTGTTTACGTGGTGTTGTGTAATGGCGAATCGGTGCTTTTCAACATGTGTTATATAAGCGAGCATCTAGTGCCATCCTCGCTTTGAAAGTGTTGTTTGGAGATAATGGACATTAAAGATGAGATTCCCCGTCTGCCTCAATGTTATGGGATTACTATTTTGTGCTCGTGGATCTGTGATGATGATGTATCGGCGAGGGCGATCGACTCAGGACGTTCCGGGCACCAACAGGGTAGGATTACCGCCGTTACAGTAATAGAGTACTTTTCGCGAGTATACTCAGGATCGGCACTCTGGATACTCGAGTATTTTTCACGAGTATTCTCGGTATCGGCGCAAAATGAGTTAACAGGATTTTTTACAGGGCTCCCTCAATTGTATCCCGATACATACGATACCTCTGAAAAGGCGTATCGTGGAGACATTGTATCGTCTCAACGATATTTATCACCGTATCGCCCACCCCTACCCGGTGTGTCTCCCGGTGCAGCGAGCGTGCCCGCAGCGTGGCGAACCCTTCTCCACACTGCGTGCAGACGTAGCGCAGGCTGGGCCGTGGGTTAGGGTTAGTTATGTTAGTTATGTTAGTTATGTTAGTTAGGGTTAGTTATGTTAGTTATGTTAGTTAGGGTTAGTTATGTTAGTTATGTTAGTTATGTTAGTTAGGGTTAGGGTTATAATAATATACCCCTACCCGGTGTGTCTCCCGGTGCAGCGAGCGTGCCCGCAGCGTGGCGAACCCTTCTCCACACTGCGTGCAGACGTAGCACAGGCTGGCACCGTGGGTTAGGGTTAGTTATGTTAGTTATGCTAGTTAGGGTTAGTTAGGGTTAGGGTTATAATAATATACCACACCCGGTGTGTCTCCCGGTGCAGCGAGCGCGCCCGCAGCGTGGCGAACCCTTCTCCACAATGCGTGCAGACGTAGCGCAGGCTGGCACCGTGGCTCCTCCGGTGCTCCTGGAGCTCGGCGCCGCTGGGGAACGCCAGGCTGCAGATGGAGCACATCTGGGCCAGCTTGCTGCCCTCGCCCGGGTGGGAGTCCTTGTGGTGGACGGTCAGGGCGCGCAGGTTGGCAAAGGAGCTCTCGCACACCTGGAATAGATTCATTAAAACCTTAAAGTTATACCATGTAACTTTTTTTATAAAACAAATCTTAAAATGGTCCTAACTGTTAAATTGCTAAAGTTTTAGAACCCCCACTCCGTTATTTTCAGCTTCTAAAGCCTTCTCTTTATATGTTTTCTATGATACCTACCGGGGACCGGTTTTCGCGGAAAAATTGCGTCATCACACTACCGGCCAATCACAGCGAGGGTTATACACTGCCGGCCAATCACAGCGCATCTTGGAGTGGGGTCGCTAGGGCGGCCATATTTGTAGTCTCCCGTGTGTCTCTATACTCGGGTGCACGGTGAAGCATGGGTGAAGGAGTGTATCTCCGGAATGGCTGAACGCACAGCAACCAGGGACCCCTCAAAAGATAGATCTCGGTGAGGTGGAGGCAGACGCGGGGGTTTGAGAACCGAAAAACGTCCGAAAGACGCGGACGCGACCGAGGTTTGCTATAGAGCTACTGACCACAAGTTGAGCAACTTACACAGTATAGCTTTAAAGGAGCTATAGTCAACTTTTTCATTGTAGGGCCGACACTTTGTTTACATCCTAGTCTATAGACTAGAATGTAAACAAAGTGTCGGTCTGACAATGGCCAAAATGATAATTTTATCATTATTTTACGCTTTTTGTGGTCATTTTTGAGTGGAAACATTTTTTCGAGCGGCAGTTTCAAGAAAAAGTTGACTATAGCTCCTTTAATATAGTATAACATTACATTTCCACAAGGTAGAGTCGGAATATGAATACAATATATGTATTTAACAACAGAACGAGAGCTGTCCCGAGTGGCCCTCTCGACTCTAAGGACACTCTCCTCCTATAGGAGACTGTATTACAAGAACAGCTGAAGGTGTGTCTAATAAACAGCGTCTAAAGATACAATTCTGTTGAGAAGAGTCTTCCATACATGGACTGGTGACGTAGGAGCCAGTCAGCATTTGGCAGATGTTCGTATCACAGCTGCTGCTGCCGAGTCAGTCTTATGTGGAAGGTAATTAATCTAATATAGCATACAGTAAGTTTACAGTAAGTTTACAGTATGTGGAAGGTAACTAATCTAATATAGCATACAGTAAGTTTACAGTAAGTTTACAGTAAGTTTACAGTACGTTTACAGTATGTGGAACGTAACTGATCTAATATAGCATACAGTAAGTGTGGGAAATAGACAATAGACGGTATGCGCGTGACATCATCATACCCGGAAGTTATGCGGGAACGCCTACTGATGCCTACTACGTAAGGGATAATGAATGGCTCCGCGGTGAATGACGCTAGATAACAGACCGACGGCTTGATAACTCCCGAGGCGCTAGCCGAGGGAGTTATCAAACCAGGTAGTCGCAAACCAGGTAGTCGCAAACCAGGTAGTCGCAATGATGGTCGCAAGATGACCTGGCAGCAAGAGATGGTTGTCTACACACCTGGCAGCAGAAGGAGATGGTCGTCTACATTCCACTACACTACCTGGCAGCAGAAAGAGATGGTCGTCTACATTCCACTACACTACCTGGCAGCAGAAGGAGATGGTCGTCTACACACCTGGCAGCAGAAGGAGATGGGCACGCCGTGGTGCTTGCCCTCGTGCTTGGTCAGGTCCCAGGAGTGCTGGAAGGTGCGGTCGCACTGCGAGCAGCGGAAGGGCCGTTCCCCCGTGTGCGTGAGCTGGTGTCTGCGGACGTCCGACGTGCGCGTGAACACCTTGCCGCACGTTTGGCACGCCAGGGCCGCACGTTGTTTGGCTCCTTGGGGGGGCGGCGAGGGTTCCGAGGGTTCCACGGCGGCAGCAGCACCTTCACGGTGTTCCGTGTCGTTTGGCTCCGTCTTGACCTGGGGGGGGGGGGGGGGGGGGGGGGGGGGCGATATGGAAAAATACAATGTCACCATATTTTCCCAAGCTGTATCACGATACACGATTTTTATCACCATTCTTTTTCACGTTGGTTTTGATGGTTAACTAGACCCTCCTTTTGGGAGGTCTAAATTGAACTTTACAAGTAGGCCTATGTAACTCTGACAGTATACAAATGAAACCAAAACTGTCAGAGTTAAGTGGAGACCTTGACATTTTTAAAGTTTGAGAACTACTGATTTTGACCAAAATGCAGGTTTAAATTGAATTCTGCAATGAATCTCTGTATTAACGATTAAACAGGATTTTTTACAATTGTATCACGATATATACGATATCTCTGAAAAGGCATATCGTGGAGACATTGTATCGTCTCTCTCCACGATAATGTATCACCATATCGCCCACCCCTCTCTTGACGGCGTCGTCGTCGTCCCCTTTGGGGAACAGCTTGATGGAGGTGAAGATTTGATCCGTGTCGCAGGGGGAAGGCATGAATCCGTCTCCGCCCAGCTTGGCGTTCATCGTGCGGTTCCGGTACTCCTCTGAGGGGACGGTCTGGATGTGGATGTGAGGCGGACTGTCTGCGTCGGCGAGGTGGAAGGGACACCGTGAGCACGTGAAGATGATGGACGTCGTCTCTCCACATTCATCTGGAAGAAAATAAGAACAAGAAACAGAGCGGTTCAAATTAAAGATGGGATTTATGGTTCTTTGAAGTGAGCCGGATCTCTGAGATCCGTTCCTTTTCACAGTAACTTCAGGTCGTCAGGTCGCAATCGAAGCCGAATCTTCTTTGGCTAAACTAATCAAAGAGAGCAAGTTAATCATCTAGGACGAGATCTTCAGCGTTAACCCTTTGGACACTGCACTATTAGGTTGTGTTAGTAGTTTTTTTTTGTATTTCTGCTTGTGTTTGACATGATGTAGAGATACTTGTTGCACTAACTAGCATTGACTGTTATGGTCACTTTGATTTGGGCACTGTATTATATTGATAGTTGTGCTTTAAGACACTTTATGTATATATATTATTCGTTCCCTTTCCTGTTGTACCTTGCTCTTACTGTACTTACTGTACTCTGTTCTTGTTTTTTCTTTTTATCCTTTTCATACTTCTCTGTAACTTTGAAAATAACCTTATACTGCTGTGCTGCCTCTAGGCAACTAATTTTCCCCCTTGGGATAATAAAGGTATCTATCTATCCACCTATCTATCCACCTATCTATCTATCTACTTACCTATCTATCTATCTATCTATCTATCTACCTACCCACCCATATACCTACCTACAGTACCTACCTACAGTACCTACCTATCTATCTATCTACCTACCTACAGTACCTACCTACCTACCTATCTATCTACTTACCTATCTATCTATCTATCTATCTATCTATCTATCTATCTATCTATCTATCTATCCATCTATCCACCTATCTATCCACCTATCTATCCACCTATCTATCTATCTATCCATCTATCTATCTATCCATCTACCTATCCATCTATCTATCTATCTATCTATCCATCCATCCATCCATCCATCCATCCATCCATCCATCCATCTACATACCTACCTATCTATCTATCTATCTATCTATCTACCTACCTACCTACCTACCTACCTACCTATCTATCTATCTATCTATATAATATGGAGTGTGTGGAAAGAACACTGGAGGGATATAATGATATAAATAATATATACAACCTTGGGGAGGAAAAACCATCCTCTTGGGCGGAGATCCAAGGCAGACACTTCCTGTTATAACAAGAGGAAGCAGGACATAATAGTTAGAGCTTGCATTCAGGTGTCACCACTCTATCTTACCATCATTCAGGTGTCACCACTCTATCTTACCATCATTCAGGTGTCACCACTCTATCTTACCATCATTCAGGTGTCACCACTCTATCTTACCATCATTCAGGTGTCACCACTCTATCTTACCATCATTCAGGTGTCACCACTCTATCTTACCATCATTCAGGTGTCACCACTCTATCTTACCATCATTCAGGTGTCACCACTCTATCTTACCATCATTCAGGTGTCACCACTCTATCTTACCATCATTCAGGTGTCACCACTCTATCTTACCATCATTCAGGTGTCACCAGTCTATCTTACCATCATTCAGGTGTCACCAGTCTATCTTGACATGAGGGAATACAGATTTAACGTGAAAAGGATTGCATTTGGTGAAGGCAAACTCACTGAGGGCTGCATTGTGTTTGTCTTCAGTAGCAGCTCTTATGCCTTAACTTAAAGGCCTGTCCATACTGTCTCCGACCACCCAACCATTCGTCGGAGAGTTCAGACTTTCCGACGTGCAGCTTTCACAACTCTAATTCAGGGTAATGCTTTTCAGAAGATGCAAGTGGCATCATTTTGTAATTGAACCGGACCTTTCAGATGAAAGGTTTGGTGGTCAGAGACATAGGATCTGAGGGGTCTAACTTGGGGTTTGTCATGATGCTGAATCCATTGCAGGCATTTGTTTTGCACAAAAAACATTCCTTGGGCTAGAAATGGCCTCAGAAAACAATGCATGTATGGGTGAGCATTCATTTTAGTCGGAGGCCTTAGGGTTTTATTTGCACAAATGTAGCTCAGGGCATGCTCTAACGATTTAGCAAGGGCGCCCGAGTCAGCGACATTCGGGGTCACCACAGCTCCAGAAAACACCCACAAAACTCTGAAAAGTGATGACTCATCACTTTTCATCACTAAACCATCGTTCTCTGTGGCCATTTGTAGCCCAAGGAATGTTTTTTTGTGTAAAACAAATGCTTTCAATGGATTCAGCATCACGACAAACCCCTAGTTAGACCCCTCACATCCTACTTAAATACCCAGAAAAAAGTGTTTTTCTGGGTATTTTCCTCCTGTATTGAAAGTCGATCGGAGCCCAACTTGATTTGGCCGCTGTGGCGACCCCGAAGGTCGCAGACTCGGGCGCTAGCTAAATCATTAGAGCATGCCCTGGGCTACATCTGTGCAAAATATTGCGCTTTAAGACAAATTTGCACGAAATTAGCATTTGCTCCCCTTAAATCCCCACACTAACAAGAGTGAACGAATCTTCCTCCCAAGAATCCCTCACCATGACAGAAGTAGAGAGCTTCCCTTCACCCTTTGCAGAGCTCAGTTACCATCCATAAAGGTCAGGGCCGGGTGTGTTTTCAGATATTTAACCACTTGAACCGTCAATACTTAATAAATTTGACCTTTCACTCTGTACCAAGTCTGCTCTTTTTCCCCTCTACACCAAACGAAAATAGCCTCGTGCTGCGAGGTGTTGTTGGTTGTAGATCTGCTATTTTTGGCTACAGTTCTCAGAATATGGACACTAGGGTTCAAGTTGTTAATATAAAAAGGATTGGAAGATTTGGAGAACTCTGAGGACCCCCTAGGGGTCCCGGACCCCCCGTTGAAGACCCCTGCTCTAGTTTATTTACCTGTGTTCATTCCTTTGACTGCTATGACAGAAGAGCCCATCGCTGCCTCAGCACTGTTCCTGGTGAAACAAACAATACATGTCACTGCTGACATGTCAGTGGCAAACAACAGAACGACGCAATGTTATTTTTATCACATAAAAAAGTATGCAAATAAATATACAGTACATTTTAAGTTTTCCAATATTCGATGAAGTCTTGGCTTTAAGTGTGTGCATCCTTTTTGACTTCCTGCTTTCAAGACGGGTGGACCGGCGCACGTTCTCTGAGGAGGGCGACGGTTGAGTTTCCGGGTCCGGGGACGACCGTAGTGTTTCAGGGTCAGAGGGGTCACCTTGGCTGGCCGCCACAGACTCTTCTTCATCCCTGGACGGCATGTCTGACCCCGTCGGTTCGATCCCCACCACGTCATCGTCCAGCTGGACGGTCACTTCGTTTGCCGTTCCTTCAGCTGCAGTGAATTCTTCGGACTCCGCCGCCCCTTTTGAATCGTCGACCGTCTCCACCGATGCCTCCTGGGGGTCCACGTCCTCCTGGGGGTCCACGTCCTCCTGGGGGTCCACGTCTTCCTTCCTGAGCGTAAACGTCTTGGTCAGGGTTTCCAGCGATTCGGCCACGTCTACGTTTTCTCCGGGTTGTCCCCCGTGGGAACTCCCAGCCTCCGTGTCTTCGCCGGCGCCGCCTTCACCTGGGGGGGGGGGGGGGGGGGGGGGGTGAGAGGGGGGGGGGGGGAATACAACGTCACCATATTTTTCCAAGCGGTATCACGATACACAATCTTATGACAATTCTTTTTCATGTTGGTTTTTATGGTTATTGCAGGTCCATTTGGTTTCATTTGTATACTGTCAGTTAAGGGGAGACCTTGACATTGTAAAGTTTGAGAACTACTGATTTAGACCAGAATGCAGCTATACATGAATTCTGCAATGAATCTGCTGTATTAAGAATTCAACAAGGATTTTTTTTATAGGGCAAATCACAATATTCCTAAAACGGTTAGTTCTAATACTTGATTCTGATTGGCTGGTTTCTGATTAGACCAGTGTTTAAATCACAAGATAATCCACACCTTGAATCAGTTTATATCAAACCCAGGTGCGTTATTTCTTTCCACAGTGTTGTGAAGCTGAACTAGAGAAGGGAGCGGTGGATTTTCTCTCAAATCCTGCCGTGCGGTCGCCTGATCTCAGACTCAGCTCACGCAGTAGTCTGAAACTGTGCCCTATTCTGAACGATTTACGTGGGAGGGACTTTTTTTGCGTCCGCGCATGAGTGATCGCGACGCACGGTGATCGAGACGCACGGTGGACGCGACGCAAGGTTGCGGAGTGTGTGTGTGATTGTGTGTGTGTCTCTGTCTGTGCCAGTGACTGCTTCCACACAGAACTGCGACCAGAAACATGTAATCAACATTAACAGCTGTGTGTGTGCCTTCCTCAGCCTGCCTGTGTGTGTGAACTTTGTTTGAATCGTTTCAACTGCTGCGCGGATTGGATATTGATATTCGTTAGACCCACCCCCCCCCGCACTCATTGGACGGGCCGAAAATAAATGCCGATTCATGTACTCAGCCCCAGACCAGAGAAAGAGTCCACTCTGAGAGTGGGCGGGGTCTATGGTCTGGAAGCAGTGGGCGGGGTCTATGGTCTGGAAGCAGGCTAGTGGGCGGGGTCTCTGGTCTGGAAGCAGGCTAGTGGGCGGGGTCTCTGGTCTGGAAGCAGGCTAGCCGTGCAGGGCTTCTAAGCACCACACGCGTACGTAGGACAGTAACTGAGTGGCTCCGGGCGGGGCTTGTAAAAACAGCAAGCCCCCCCCCATTCTGATTGCAAGTAACAGGTGTGTCGTTTCTGCAGCCTGGCCAGGAACTACTTTCTTGTAGCTGGGGACTACTTTCTTGTAGACCTTGTAGTGAATCATTAGTGAAATAGAACAGTTTTAATTGGCACATGATTTTTCATGTTGCCATATTGTAACCGTTTTAGAAAAGCAATAAGCCACGCAAGGCCCCCTGGTTACCTGTATTTTATAACGGCTGAGAGGGTTCGTCTCCTGGCCTCTCAGCCGTTATAAAATAAAGGTAACCAGACAGAGGCGTCTTGTGGCTTATTGCTTCAATATATGATATCTCTGAAAAGGCCAATCGTGGAGACATTGTAACGTCTCAAGGATATTTATCACCACATCGCCCAGCCCTACCGTGGTCCTCCACAGCCTCCACCTGTGCTTCACAGAACTCTGCCTGCACGTGGACCCCCCCCTCCTCCTCCGTGGACTCCACCACCTCTTCGGTGAACTCCGCCCCGACCTCCACCTGGTGGTAGTCGGTGTAAAGCGTCACCACCCTGTACTGGTCGGCTCCCACAAAGGTGATGGGATTGAGTACGTGGTGGGCGTAGCTGTGCATGGCCTCCAGGCCACTGGCGGCGCTGTTCCTTTGCGAGGGAGGGATGGATAAAGCAGACATGATGCAGCTGCCAGCGGGGGACGGAGGGCCGTCTAGCAAGAGAGGAGAAGAAGAGTCAGATTCAAGGTTCGTTATTCACCTTATTCCTGGCCCCGCCCCTATCCTGAAAGAGGCGGAGGCTGAAAAAGCTGGCCTGAAAAACATCATTTGGTTTCCTGTTGTCCTTGCATTAAAGTGTCAGTAGTTGGCGTTCTGGGCTCTGAATGTACCTGGGTTGCCATGTCTGCTTATAATAAGCAATTAGTGTCTTTTTAAAAATAGTATAGTTGCTTATTGGGCTTACTTTCTAATATGTTTTTAAACCAGTGGTTCCCAAATCTTTTCATATCATATCACATATTTGTCCACAGTCGCAGACCCCCAACTGAAAATATGTGGTGCCAGGGACCTCCACACAGATTTATGTTGTTAAAATGTTTCAAAAATATAAAAAATATCCTTTTCTCTCAATATTTTTTAAATAGCAAATATACAAGCTCACAATGTGTCGCAATGTGACACATTGTGAGCTTGTTGATCTGCTATTTTCAAATGTAAATGTAAAGTAGTATAGCCTAGTTGCTTCTGTTGGGCTCATTTCTTTGGCAACATCTGGCAACAGACAATTCCCTGTCACTTCCTTACTTGGGAGGAAGTGAAAAGATGTTTTTTTGAAGCAGCATACAAAGAAAAACTCTCTAGCGCCCTCTGTAAAAGAAAATGGCAGCCTCCATAGAGAGGACCAGGAATATGGTGAATAGAGCAGTGAAGTCATGACGTGACTCGCTCATCCCCCGGTTCACAGGAGTCATTTCTCCATGGAGAATAACATCGGGTCATCTTAAAATCCTCTCATAAAAACACTGCGGTCCAAAAATAAACAAACGGTTTGCGCGATATTGTCGTGATGGTTTATGATAGTCATTCGCTCATGTTTGATAAAGCCTGTTTCGAGCAAAAATGAAACTAATTAGGCATCAGCAACGTTAGCGTTTTCTCACCATCAGTTGATTCTTCATATAGTCCATGGGCCAGACGGGTTGTCGGTATCAAAAAGGTGGCAAAGGTTACCATGCATTTTTGAAAAGCTCTATATCTGTAGATTATATTTTGGTATGATAACCCTTTCTTAGACCCAGCTAAATTGGTGTTATCAGCCACTGGAGTTGGTGTCATTAACTTTACATTACAGGGAAAAAAAGCAAAAAAAAATAATTTGCTTTTAGTAGCATAAGAGGGGTCAAACTAGGGGTTTGTCATGATGCCGAATCCATTGCAAACATTTGTTTTGCACAAAAAACATTCCTTGGGCTATACATGGCCTCAGAAATGGCCATTTATGGCATTTCATGGCCTCTTCTGAGGCCATTTATAGCCCAATGAATGTTTTTTGTGCAAAACAGATGCCTGCAATGGATTCGGCATCATGAAACCCCCCTAGTTTGACCCCTAAAAGCAGATTATGCTACTAAAAGCAGATTATTTTTTTTACCTTTTTTTCTTGTAATGTAATGTTAATGGGACACCAACTCTAGAGGCTGATAACACCAATTTAGCTGGGTCTAAGAAAGGGTTATCATACCAAAATATAATCTACAGATATAGAGCTTTTCAAAAATGCATGATAACCTTTGCCACCTTTTTGATACCGACAACCCGTCTGGCCCATGGACTAATATCCATATGAGTCAAACCGCTGAGATCATTTGTTTATGTTTGGAACACAGTTCTTATATGACGCCAAATGAAAAAGGTCTATGGGAATTCAGAATGGGGGGGGGGGGGGGGCAACATGAACCAGGTAGGGCTGTCACAATTATGACATTTTACCTGACGATTAATTTTCACTCAAATAATTACGATTAACGATTTAATTGTGTTTTTGTCATTGACAGTTACATTTCTGTTTGGCTTTTAGGCTTTGAAGTTGCACATGGCAGATATGACACATAACCTAAATCCTAAATATACAAAGAAATTACTGACATATTTGACAACTTTATACTTTAAAAAGAACATTGATAGTGGAAATAGCTGATCTACAAGCTGTGAGCTTGTAGATCTGGTATTTCCACTATTTTTTTACTTTAAAAAATATATGTGAACATTTTTCAACATGGAAACGATTATTGCGATTATGAAACATAATCGCGATTATGTCAAATAATCGCGATTAGACGATTATGTAGTAATTGTGACAGCCCTAAACCAGGTAGGATGGGTAAATGACGTCACACTTCACTGCTTTATTGTTACGTCTCATATGCCTAACCCTAACCCTGTAAATGAGTACAAATTGCTGTAGTTGTCTTTTTTTCCCCACGATTTTGTAACCCATTTTTCCCCCGGTGTCAATCATCTAATGCTTCACTCCCTCTGCCAACCTGGGGAGAGCAACAGACTGACCTCTGACCTCATGCTTCCTGCTATGCATGAGGAGTCCACGTTGCTTCTTTTCACCTGACAGGGGGAGTTTCCCCAGTTGGACGTAGCGTGTGGAAGGAACACGTTATTCCAACCAGTTCCTTTCTAGCCTGACACTTCAGTCCGCACATCACCCCCCCCTGTTGGTGGGTGGTGTGTAGTGTGGACTGAAGCTGCACATATTTTAATCTATTTCAAACGCGCCTGAAGAGCGGGCGCATTGAATGGGCCAATCAGGGTTGTATGCTTGGGGCACGTGAACTCTATGCTCCGGTCCCAGCCCCCTCCAAACAGAGCTCTTGAGCTCACGTGAGACTCGCTCGTGGACTCTGATTGGTGTCCTCCATAGATATATATAAGAAGGCTAGATGGCGCAAGGCGGAGTCGGCGGCGTCGTTCACTGGCGGCCATCTTAGGACAGGACCATCCCCCGCGTCCTGCCGTTGTATTGTGCCTGTAAGGTGAGTGATCTGCACACTTAAATACTCTTTACTCTCTGAAATTTTGACCGATTTACTAACGGTTTGGATTATTACAAACATTATTAGCGTGGCGATGAGCTCAGGCTGGTTGACATGTTGAAATTGAAGCTTTTCATTTCGAAAAAAGAGCATGCAGCATAGTTAAGTGACATGGCTGCTTGCACAAGTTCATCAAGACAACAACAATCGAGATTTTCAAATATTATCAGGTTTTCCTGAGACCAATAACGATTTCATGACAACTAATCTTTTGTCTAAATTACATTTCTTTGTGTGGATATTGTTGTATTTTTTAGCTGCAGGCTAAGAGACAAGAAAGAGGCTGTGAGTGTGAGCTAGACCTATATCTTATTACAAAGTTGACAGCAAAGTTACAATGGTGGGAGAGGCAGAATTACATGATTTCCAAGCGGTTTGGTTTGTTAAAAATATCTTACATTTAGATACATTGATACAGGGAATTGCTGGCTTTTTGTTTACAGAAATAGGCCTAGGCTACTGTATGTGAACTTAAGTCTGTTGTGAAGATGCCTGATTGTTTTGCTGCCTAATGCCTATGGCTGCTCCAATGAAAGGAGTAGGCCTATCCAAATGGAACCTGTGGGATCACCTGCCACAAATATGACAATATTATATTATAATTAGGATAATCATTATGTACAATACAAGTTCTGCTTCACAGGAACAACAGGGCTGTGAGATAATAACATTGCAAGAGTGTTGTTGACCCTGGCTTTTAGAAATATTTCTACCACCTGTTTACACACTTTTTAACTCTTTTATTGTGGTTGTCTTATTCTCAAAGTTTGCATAGGCTAATGCATACATGCATACATACATAGTGTACATAGGCCTACATACATCCTACATAAATCCTTAAAGGAGTAGTTCACCCCCAAAACGACTTTTTTTATATAGATTATTCACACCATGGAGACTTGAGTTCAATCATTTCTTTTTGTGTTTGTCACATTCTTCACAAAAAAATGATTATAGTAAATTTACCTCCATTGATTCCGGATGGGGACGAATGCATTTGGGTCCCCTTCCGGAATCAATGGGGGTAAATTTATTGGGGTAATAATAATATTAATAATATTATAATAATCTGTCTACTGCTAATTTCAGGATTTGTTGTGCGACGCTCTTTGAAGAAGCTGTCCTGTGATGTCTGCCGGGCCAGCCTTGTGACCGATGCTGAATCTGCCTGTAAGGACAAGAGCTACCACCTGCTGACCCTGAAAAGCAATGGAGGTCTGGTGATACCATCTGTTCTGAAGGCATGGTGAAGGCAGCAGAGTGGGTCGTTCGCCAGGCATCTGCAGAATCCAGATGAAAACAGCCCATAGGATAGGAGGATAGGTTCAGAGGATGTGTTTTTGCTCAGGCATTGACAGTCACCACCATACACTGATGAAGTTAGTTATGTCCCTGTTTTTTAAGCTGAGGCTGCACCATATTGCTAAAATGACTACCCAAAACAGTCCTTTTTAAAGGCCATTCGCTCAAACTCTGTGTGCACATACGGAAGCCTAATTTTGGCTTCGAGCCAATGTTCCTCAGTGGTTTATACTGTATATATATATATATATATATATATGGAAACATTTCATCCACAATTCCATGCTGTATTGATCTGGTACCATAGGAGAGATAACAGGCAAACAATGATCAAATAAAACATTCTTCTACATTCTATAATTGTGTAGTCTTCTTGTAAGTAATGCAGATGTTAAATAATGGGTCATTTTCCCCCAATGAATGTATTTGAGTCTGGTTTACCTCCTTTTTAGGCTTTACATTTAAAGTTGACTCCAAGCAAGAACGTATGAGCCCATGAGTAGTGCACTGAATGCCATCTGAGAAAAGGAACCCACTGTGATTTTGCTATTCAGTTAATGCTACAGGTATACTTGATGATGGTAAATCCTGTCTGTCTTTCTACACTGCCACGCCACCGCCCTCTCAACAGCCTCTCAACAGCCCCAGTCTAACCCCCAACCTCATTGATCATTGTTGAGCTGTTCAATACAATATTGGTCCATTGAACCTTCAAACAGGTGTACTGCATGTAGCCTACTTCAATATCAAGGGCCACCAAAAGCTACCTGTGCAGCATGGGGTTTAACACAAAAAAAAAAAGATTATTATATATCATGATTATTGCTGTTATGACTATAGTTGGTATATATTATGTATGTACTCGTCTAGCTGTTAGTGGTCTGATTTCAGAGGGAGGGGAGGATTGGTCATGTTACTGATTGGGAAATGACTTGCAGTTGCAGTGCTGAAATAAAATGTATTATTTTAGTTAAAAAAGAGGTTTATTTGGTTTTGTTATGTCCTTAATAAAATAACCTTGAAGCCCCATCTCTAATCTCATATTTTACAGAATGGCAACATGAGACTATTTTATATGAAATAAATATAAGCCAAATGAGACCGTTTTTTATATTAAATAAATACATTGATACATTTAATACATAATGTATTAAATAATATAAATATTACTAATAATGGAACTATTACATGTTATATTTACAATATAAATACAGTGTGTATAGCTAATTGCTTTACTTTACCTATATACTTAATGTTATTTCATATGGAAATCCATGGTTATAATTATTCTAAGTATACAGTAACGTAGCTACGTTTCTTAGGTTTATAACAAACCAATCCGTTTCAAAATAGGTTGAAAATTGAGCAAGCTCTGGTCATTTAAATAGTTCATGCACTATAGAAATGAATGTTAAACTGGGCGATCGGTCCTGTCCCAAGATGGCCGACCTGTAGCGTCGTCAGTCCCCATTGGCCAACAGCGGGCGTGAGCTATCTAGCCTTTATATATATCTATGGTGTCCTCTGCCCACGTGAGAGTCTAGTGGACTCTGATTGGTCCGTGAAAACTGTCATGGCGGAGTCAGACTCGACTCGTATTATTAATAAACTATGAAATAGTGCTGTTTCCTCACGTTTTAATACCATTTTGCACTAACGTAAACATGCAGACATATAATATGTTATGAGAAATAACGTATTTTTGCAATGTCACGCCACGTCGCGTGTGTGTGTGTGTGTATGTGTGTGTGTGTGTGTGTGACGTCAATAGGCTTTAGCCCGCCCACGCCGAAATAGAATCTGCCCTGGTAATCTCAGACTCTCCCGGAGTGAAACGTAGTGAACGTAGTGTGAGATGTCTGGCGCTCGCAGTCAGGCAAGTTCCTCTCCCCTCCATCAGGCGCCCCGGCTGGCCAGCCGGGGCACAGGGGTTTTCAAACTTGTTTGTCTCAGGGCACCCTATAAATATTGTTTTAATCCGAGGCATTCCCTACATTATAATTTTCACTCCCAGCACCTTATATTTATAGCATATTGTCGTTGTCAGGTGGAAACCTTGTATGTCCAAAACCGTTGGGTTTTGTATTTATCATCTATAAAATGTACTAAATGTACTAAACTAGTGAAAACAGCAGATCTACAAGCACACAATCGCGATGTGCTTGTAGATCTGCCATTTTCCCAGGAGATATTTAGTGTAGAGAGACAACAGGAGGGGGTAAACCAAGTCAGGGGTTCCCAAACCTTTTTGTCTCGGGGCACCCCATAAATATTTATTTAATCCGAGGCACCCCATAATAATTTTCCCAGTACCTTATATTTATAGCATATTGTCGTTTTCGTGTGGAAATCTTGTATGTCCAAAACCGTTCGTTTTGTATTTATCATCCCATCCCACGACCATAATAGACAGCGAACCTCTTCAATTATTTTTAAGCATCCTGCGCGATAGAATCACATTTACACTGCATCTAAAGACTCCACCTTTTGCACAAAAATCGTGCATTTTTACCCCAATGTTCCTAGCAGCTTCTCCTGAAGCTATTGTATTTGCACGATGCACACTTTGTAGAAAAGTAATGTGTGGGTTTAGTATGCAAATCTTTCCCCAGAGGTACTGCCACGCAATTTTCGTCAGCAAAGTATCAGGTTACAGGGACCGAGAGAGAGAGACAGAGAGAGAGAGAGAGAGAGAGATGAGGGGAGGGAGGAGGGGGGAGCAGCTAGCTAACAGCGTGCAGCAACGGACGCGAGCGAGCGAGAGAAAGAGAGAGAGAGGAGGGGAGAGGGGAGCTGCTAACAGCGTGCCGTGGAGGGACGCGACAGAGAGAAGAGAGAGAGAAATGAGGGGAGGGGATGGAGCAGCTAAGCGTTAACACAGCAGACCTCTCTATGAGCAGTACAATATCTAGAACAATATCTTCATTGTTGGTGTCAAAACATGAGGAACACATGCGTTCAGGTACGTCCCCGAACACAGACCAACAAAAGTAACAAGTAAAAGTACTCCAGCCCAGCCTTCTTCACAATGATCAAAGAAAAAGTCGCCAATTCAACAAGTAAAAGTACTCCAGCCTTCTTCACAATGATCAATGGACAATGATCGCCAGCAATAAGGATTGGAAGAAGTGTTGTTTTCTACAGTCACAGCTGCCGTTGGATCCACTTTCATGAAGCAATGTTTTGGTGTGTTGACTCAAAGCCGTGAAAAGGAAACATGTCAGACAGACGCAAGGTTTATATGCTGTTGCACACGCACGCGTGCGTGCACACACAGCGCGTATGGTACGAGTCCATTTGGTACCAGAGTGAAGTTTTTCGCGGAATAGGACTGCACCATGCTAAAAAGTAAAAGATATCCCTGCCGTCTCTCTCTCTCTCCCTGTCTCTCTCTGTCGATGTCAAGCTGTGTTTGTGTGTGTGTGTGTGTGTGTGTGTGTGTGTGTGTGTGTGTGTGTGTGCGTGCGTGCGTGTGCGTGCGTGCGAACGTACTGGGCTGTTACACCGCAAATGTTGACCTATAGAATCTGGTGACAATGATTGCGTTCACTGCATATAATATAAACAGACGTTAATAAAGTATTGGTGAGGCGATGACGTGGTGTAGGCCTATACTGTTCTCTCCAACCCCCCTCCTCCCTCCCATCCTCCCTCCATCCTCCCCCCATCGGTAAAAAAAAAAAAATGTGTAGGAAAGATTTGAGTGACTGTGAAAGAACTTTCTCCCAATGTAAGATTAAGACATCATACTTTATATAAACCCTATTATATTAAGCCTAAACGGTTCTGCCGCTGTGTAGAACTGTTTTTAACAGTTTTTTACTTTAAAAGTAGGACCCCCAAAGGAGGACCATACAGATGTATTTAGATGTATTTCCTTTTGATTTTAAATCACATTTCATTTGTACATTTCCTTCATAAATACAGGGAAATACATATACATTTCACCCCTTTAAGACAGTTTTTCAGTTGCTTGATTCAGATTTAGATATTTGATATTAATTGTATTAGACACACCCCTTACAACACATTGTTACTTCAAACAACTTCACACTTTGGAAACAAATGCCTATTTAACATTGATGGCAACAACATTGGTTACCTGTCCACTGGACCTGTATTCGTCTGCATGGATTACATTGCATATATATATATATACAGTGTGTATATATATACATTTGTTTAAATCTCTGTGGCAAAAAATAGCGGTCGACAGAGATCTCCATATATGGACAAATCAATTTGATTGCTGGTATACGGCGAGGGCCCCCGGAGGGGGCCCGAGCTCTAGATTTGAGGGCCCCCGAAGGGGGCCCGAAATTCTAGTCTATAAAATGTACTAAACTAGTGAAAACAGCAGATCTACAAGCACACAACGCCTCGCAGCTTGTAGATCGGCTGTTTTCACTAGTTTTGTGCGACTGTCTTGTATGATGAAGCAGGGCTTTGCTTTACCAAAAGACGTACACATTTGAAACTTGGAGATACAAGGTTTCTGCCCGACAGTGACGATATTTTGGTGATTATGTTGCGAGGAAAACGTTGAGATAACAGCCATTTTGGTTAGAACTGACTGAAAATAACTTTGCACTTCAAGTTTAAAATGATACTAAATATTTAGTGTCCAAATATTTATATAAGTGGCCAAATAAATTCCAATTATTATCAAATGATCTCGCGGCACCCCTAGACTGCAGTCACGGCACCCCAGGGTGCCCCGTCACCCACTTTGAAAACCCCTGAACTAAGCGTAGTAGGGTTTACGTTGGGTTTTAAAGATACTCACATGCTGGCACCTTCAGAAGACCAGCGCTTTTATGGTGCTGGTAGATGAAGCTCAGCTCTTCAGGCGTGGCCTGCACAAAGTCCTCCATCACGGAGGGAGCAGAGCCCAGCCACGCCACCGTCTAGGAGCACAACCACAGCCTGTTACACTTAACCCGCAGATATACAAGCTCACAGCGCGGCACCGAGTGCCGCGCTGCGAGATTGTAGATCTGCTATTTTTGAAAAGTCGTGAAAATTAGAATATTGACCCGATTCTATAAGTGTCTTTTGAATCCCTCTAAGGTTTTTTGAAAAACCTGTGTTTCTATGTCAGCAATCTGGCCAGCCATCGTCAAAGAAAAGGTCCTTTTCACTTAACTGGAGCTCAGTTAGTCTGTTCTTGAGAGACTACTATGTCAGTGGTTCTCAAACCTTTTCATGTGAAGGACCCCCAAAATGATATTTATTTGGCCACAGACCCCCATGATTGCCCCATCTCAAAATATCTAGTTCCAGGGACCACCCAGAAGCAAAATTTTAGTTACAAACGTTCGCTTTGAAAATACATATATTCAAAGATTTGCACACATTTTCACGACTTTTTCAAAAATAGCAGATCTACAAGCTCGCAGCGCGGCACTCGGTAGGGAAGGGAAAGATAGGGAATAAAATAGGGATAGGAAATCAATAGGGAATCAATGGGAGTGGGAATCATTAGGGAATCAATGGGAGTGGGAATCAATAGGGAATCAATGGGAGTGGGAATCATTAGGGAATCAATGGGAGTGGGAATCAATAGGGAATCAATGGGAGTGGGAATCAATAGGGAATCAATAGGAGTGGGAATCAATAGGGAATCAATGGGAGTGGGAATCAGTAGGGAATCAATGGGAGTGGGAATCATTAGGGAATCAATGGGAGTGGGAATCATTAGGGAATCAATGGGAGTGGGAATCATTAGGGAATCAATGGGAGTGGGAATCAATAGGGAATCAATTGGTCGCATGACAGTTAGCTTACTGTAGAATATAGTCAGCAACCGTCAGCAACAACACTCGCAATGTCCAATTGTATCTTTCTAGTTAATATTGTTGTTGAGTTAAGCCCTTTGCACACAGGACAGTTGCGTTTTTTTCGTTTGCTGCATGAATAAAACGCATTGGATTTGGTGTGCAATGCTGTGTGGAATCGGCGCTGCGGATCCCAAAAGGAGTCATAAAAGGAGTGTTGAGTTTTTTACCGCATGCGACAAGACGCACGAATCGAACTGGGTTCGATCGAGAAAAAACGCACGGCCGCAGCCACTCGTCGCACGGCTAATTCGGATCCAGTGTGCATGAGGTCGTAGAGAATCACTGTTTTCTTTTTAAAAAGTGAAATTGTCCGTTTTATCCGTACGGATAAACGCGCCTGTGTGCAAAGGGCTTTACTCTGTGCTGCGCTGTGAGCTTGTATATCTGCTATTTTTCAATAGCTAAAGCATAAAATAATTAAAGCCCCTCCACCTTGGGCCCTGGTAACTCAGTCCCACTTCCCCCCCCCCTTGTGACACCCCTGCAAACATCTCCAACTGTGACATGATTCAGCATCAAAGGGTTTGTACAACAAGGGAGGTTGTGCAACACGTTGCACAAGGGGTAGAGGTTGAGACATCGTGGGTGGCGACGCCGTAAGGCTAATCGTTGGGTGCGGGAGGGTGTGGAGGTTATAGGGCTGTCACGATATGACATTTTACATGACGATTAATTGTCACTCAAACAATTGCGATGATGTCAAATAATCAGGATTAGACGATGATGTAATAATTCGAGCAGCACCTGGCTGCAGACACTAGGGTCCTGTTGATGTCCACGGGAGACAGGAACATCAACAAGTGGCAGGAAGTGACCTCACAGTGTCAAGTGACTTCATGCCGCTTGTGGAGGTCACGTGACGTCTCTGCCTTGCAGTCCAAGGCACTACAGTCCCTTTGAGCCGCATTGTCGCTATGTGTACATGTTATCTTTTATCTTTTAGACAACCCAACTCTACCCCCTAACCCTAAACAGAACCTCCATGGGGTAGAGCAAGAAAGAGGTGTGAGGTCACTTCCTGCCACTTGTTGATGTTCCTGTCTCCCGTGGACATCAACAGGACCCTAGTGTCTGCAGCCAGGTAGTCTTGAATAATTCACCGTTTGTCAGCCTTCTGATTGGTCCCTGAGACTCCCTGACTGGCCAACCAGAAAAATACATTCACTTTTTGCAAGCGGGGGTGGAGTTCTGCAGTCGGAGAAAGTGGCAGCCGTCTTTCACCGGCTGTCCGCACTGCGGAGCACGGCCAGGCCGCTCGCGACCATAGCGTTTGCGATCATTGTAATGAATAAGCTTCAACAAACTAGTTCACATGGACCTTATCAATGGTCTAAGAGTTACGATTGGGTACATATATTTTAAATGGGCAGAATTACGAAAAGCCATATGGAGATCCTCTGATCCAGAGGATTAAACTAATTAAAACATATATTTTCGGGGGAAAACTACTGTTTTGCTATGTAATTACTGTACCTTTTTCTTCCCTTTTTATTAATATCACGTAGATGTGTTTTTGGGGTACTTTATATAGATGTAATGAGGCTATGAAAAAATTAAAAAATCCCATTCACTGCCACTATAAAAGAATCTGCAATGGGTGATTCTGTCCCACTGGGATTAAACAAATTAAAACATATATTTTCGGGGAAACCCCCTGTTTTGCAATGTAACTAC
The DNA here is from genome assembly GCF_963921795.1 of Nannobrachium achirus. Taxonomy (NCBI): domain Eukaryota; kingdom Metazoa; phylum Chordata; class Actinopteri; order Myctophiformes; family Myctophidae; genus Nannobrachium; species Nannobrachium achirus. Next base: position 52,594,703 of record NC_137830.1, read on the forward strand.
TGTACCTTTGTCTTCCCTTTTTATTAATATCACCTAGATGTTTTTCCTTTGGTACTTTATATAGCTGTAATGAGGCTATGAAAAAATTAAAAAATCCCATTCACTGCCACTATAAAAGAATCTGCAATGGGTGATTCTGTCCCACTGGGATTAAACAAATTAAAACATATATTTTCGGGGAAACCCCCTGTTTTGCAATGTAACTACTGTACCTTTGTCTTCCCTTTTTATTAATATCACCTAGATGTTTTTCCTTTGGTACTTTATATAGCTGTAATGAGGCTATGAAAAAATAAAAAAATCCCATTCACTGCCACTATAAAAACAATCTGCCTAGGGTTAATGTCCCACCATAGTAACAGGGCAGAATGGGGCGGGATTTGCAAAAGCCTGAATTGTGACAGCTCTAGTGGAGGTGTACCTGTTTGAGGTCTGGCACTGGGAACAGCTTCTCCAGCTTGGAGAGCAACTCCCACAAGAGAATGTGCAGAGCGTCGTCATATCTGGATCCATATTCCACTGGGAACACCTCCTAGGATTCAGAAAACACACACACAATATTAGCCTTCTGCTTTTGATTAAGACTTTATTGTCAGTTTGCATAGGAAAAGGTACAGTTTCATGACGGTACAGTTCACTGGTACAAGGTCTACTAAAAGGTACAGTTTCATGACGGTACAGTTCACTGGTACAAGGTCTACTAAAAGGTACAGTTTCATGACGGTACAGTTCACTGGTACAAGGTCTACTAAAAGGTACAGTTTCATGACGGTACAGTTCACTGGTACAAGGTCTACTAAAAGGAGATCCATGAAAAGACTAAGCTTATTTCCGCAGGAAACCATTTAAGTATCTCATATAACATTGAATGACAGACGAATAGAACACAGTACTATGCAGTAGATATGTCAAGAAAATAAAATGAGAGAACAAAAAAAAAAGAAAACAGTAAGTCTAAACAAAGAAGGGGCAGGGGAGGGTAGGGTTGGGCTAGGTTAGTTTTTTTTTACCAGTTGCGAACGGCTGCTGCCTGTAAGTGGTTTTTCAGGGCAATTTTAAAGGATGCTAGTGATCCACACTCCTTTATGACCTTCGGTAAGGCTTTCCACATTTTGGTGGTATAGCAGAAAAAAGAGTTTGACCCTTTGTTGGTTTTGACTCTGGGTTGAAAGTGATCTGTGGCGCTTTGTAAGCCAAGTCTAAAGATGATTGCGATCCAAAAATATTGGATCCAACCAATATGCCCATAAAAGGGAACAAGGACTGAGAGACAGATACTGACACGGACGGACACATGTCTGGGGTCTCCATATATGGGCATAAAAGAGATTGTATGTATGATGTCAGACGTCTTAGGCGTCATAGGACTTTCACATAAGGAGTAACGGAGTAAGCATGTCTGGGGTCTCCATATATGGGCATAAAAGAGATTGTAGGTATGATGTCAGACGTCTTAGGCGTCATAAGACTTTCACATAAGGAGTAACGGAGTAAGCATGTCTGGGGTCTCACAGCACACGGTTGTTTCTACAGAGTCTTAGCTGCTTCCCCTGCCGTTACTGTACTTACTGTACTTGCACAATGTACAGTTGTATGAAACAAAACGTTTTTGTAGATGAATTCCATCCTGTGCGAATTCCGTCCTGCGGGACCTCGCCCTCTGGTGTCTTAAAACAAATTGTTGCCCTATTTGTGGAGATAAGCCACCTACGGTCGCTTATCTCCCGATTAGGGAGTCTTACTGGTAATACAGCACTTCAGATATATTTATTAAAGGTCACTTATTAGGGCTACAGTATGTAGAGAATGTTACACAGTAAAAGTGAATTTAACTGACTGTCAGAGCTGTTAGATCCAACCTTTTTAGCCCGTGACCCAAAGAGAAATTAGACATTCGTCCAGGACCCAAGTGAAAATAGCAGATCTAGAAGATCACAGTGTGCGTTTATATGCACAGATGTATTCCACTTATATTCTGAATGACTGCTCATTCAGAATAGAAATGCTCATATAAACGTTTAGGAATGGCCATTCCGGTCTGACCCGAATGAATTTTCATTCTGGTCTGAAGAGGTGGTTTATGCCGTTTCAATCGGGATACATTTGTCATATAAACGCTCCATTCGGAATGAACTGCTGTCTGAACTGCCCCCCCCCCCCCTTCTCCGACCTGAAGTAGGCCTACTTTGCGCATGCCCAAAGTTCTATTCCGAATGAATCCTTTGGTCATGTAAACTACAGTGGAATGAGGTATACTTGTATTCAGGTCCCATGTAAACGTTTGGATATGAAGCTCTATTCGGAATAAGTTCATTCTGAATGGCATTCTGAATGTGCATATAAACGCACCCACTTGTGTCGCTTCGTGCCTCGTTTAGAGCTTGTAGATCGGCTATTTTCACTACTTGGGGTTTACAAAGTCCAGGGGTGCCGTGAGATAATTTGATAATATTTGGAATTTATTTGGACAAAAATATTTATTATCATTATAAACTCAGCCAGTTCTAACTAAATTGGCCATTATCAACATTATCCTCGCAACATAATCGCTAAAATATGCTATAAATATAAGGTGCTGGGAGTGAAAATGATGAATATAATGTAGGGGTGCCTTGGATGAAAAAGATATTTATAAGGGTGCAATGAGCCCCTGCAACTACTACTTAATTATTATACTTTCTTAAATGTGTTTGATTGCTAGATTGAAAATTCATAAAACTCTTAATTTTATTTATTTCTAAAAATAAAGTGTGTTTTTGGGGAGGCATTATTTTCTAAATACCCGTATTTTCCGGACTATAAGGCGCACTTAAAAGCCTTTAATTTTCTCAAAAAACTTATAGTCCGGTGCGCCTTATAGTCCGGAAAATACGGTATATAGGAGACCACCTCCAACGACGGCAGATGTGCTAGTTATATTGTACTCTCTACCATATTAAAATAGTTTATTTTATAAAAGCATTTTTTATTGTATTTTATTTATTCATAAAAGTAAGCCCCAGATTGTAGCTTCATGGCTCAGGATTCAGACTGAAAGCATCCAACCTGGTAGAAGTAGGCTCTTTCTGCAGGGTCTTTGAGGAGGCTCTGAACAAGAGCCATGAAGTTGGACTCTGTTTTCTCCACATCTGCATTCTTGTACTGCAAAACAACAGACTTATGTCACAAAACAGAAAAGAATAATATATATATGTTGGTCAAAACAATGTTATCGCCACCGTTGGGAAGAAACCTTGTATTATAATATAATATATAATATAATATGATATAATAATATTATTATGTCCAAAACCGTTACTTTTCAGGACATGGGAAGATAGATACCTTTATTATCCCAAGGGGGAAATTCACAAAGCAAAGCCCTGCTTCATCAGACAAGGCCGTCGCACACAAAGGTAGCGAAAACAGCAGATCTACAAGCACACCACGCCTCGCACCGCGAGGCGTTGTGTGCTTGTAGATCTGCTGTTTTCGCTACCTGGAAAATGGAAAGAAATAAGCAATGGATCCAATGTAGTTCTTATTTCGTCACAAGCGCTTGTTAATGCTTTCCATTGGTTAAAACACCTACAGGTGCGTAGAGGACAAAACAAAGGTCTGACTACGTTTCCGTCTGTTTGGACCTTCAGCAGCGGGCACGTGCACACATAGGCCTGGAAGGGGGCTTGAGCCCCTGCCCTTTTACCCATCTGTAAAATGTGCCCTCTCCAGACAATGAATTCAGTTTTCGCTATGGTAAAAGAAATGCAAATGCCCCTCTTTCCATGCCATACCTGAAGGCAGCATTAAATAGAATTGCCTTGTCCAAACTCTCCTGAACTTGAATGCAGCATCTTATGTTGAAAGAAATGCCCTCTCTGTGTAGAAATCCATGCTGTACACAACATTGCCTTTTTTATGCTTAGTTCAGTGTGGTATCAAGTACTGAAAATAGCCGACCTGGGGTGGTGTGGTGTGGAGTGGTGTGGTGTGGAGTGGTGTGGAGTGGGGTGGTGTGGTGTGGGGTGGTGTGGGGTGGTGTGGTGTGGTGTGGTGTGGTGTGGTGTGGAGTGGTGTGGTGTGGAGTGGGGTGGTGTGGTGTGGTGTGGAGTGGTGTGGAGTGGTGTGGAGTGGTGTGGTGTGGAGTGGAGTGGAGTGGCGTGGTGTGGTGTGGTGTGGTGTGCTTACCTCAGGGTGTGTAGAGGTGAAGCGTAGTCGTTCCAGACAGTGCTGCACCGCTGCAGAGTCAACACAGCCACGGCTCGACCCTTTGCACATCTCTAGGACGAGCTGAGAGTAGACAAAACATCCAAATATAGTCACTGCAAAACCCATGGGTAAAAAAATATACATTATGTATATATTGGTGATGTCAACAAATATACAGTATGTATATCTTCGTTGTCGGGTGGAAACCTTGTATGTCCAAAACTTTTAATTTATCATTAAAAAAAAGTATTTAAACTAGTGAAACAGCCGATCTAAAACACCTTGTAGATCGGCTGTTTTCACTACCTTTGTGCGACAGCCTTGTATGATGAAGCAGGGCTTTGAAACTTGGAGATACAAGGTTTCTGCCCGACAGTGACGATATATTTTGTATCTGTGTCTGTTGAAAATGAATGTTAATCAAGTCTAGCCTACATTCATTCTGATAGTAATCATTGCTATAGTGTTTGTTCAGTAGCAGAAGTCTCCCGAACTATTACCCTAACCCTAACCCTTACTAACCATCATCCAACTATTACCCAATCATTTCTATCAGACTAGCCCAGCAGGCACGGTCAGGACCTGGACCAATCAGTGGGTCCAGATCAAGTCAAACCATGTCTAGTCAGATCTGGCCCAGAATATCACCTGATTTCAACCCAACATAAATCCTGCCCACCAAAACGGACGTCCTGGATTAATCAGAGAGGGCCCGATCGAGGTCAGATAAAAGTCATAACTAGTCAGATATGTCCCAGAATATAACCTTACATGCTCATATTTCAACTGACATTACAAACAATAATCTTGTAAAACAAATAAGTCCATATGACGTCCTGGTAATGATGTCAAGATCCTCCCCAGATGGGCTGTGAAGCCTGTGATCTGGCCTAGCTCAGAACGTCACCACCAGATTCACCGGAGGACGTTATCATAACGTCATCATGACATCATTATGCTTGCTGGGATAGAGCTATAGCTTTTCAAACAAAACCTTTTTCTTTAACTTAACTATCACTGGCACCAAAAAAAAAACACTTTTTTGTCAAAACGTATTGCCCCCCATGCTTTGCACGCTTGTAGATCAGCTATATTTGTTACTTTTGTGTGACATAGAATGACGGAGTAGTAGGGCATTAATTTGCGTTAAAATACGAGGTAACTGCTTGATAGTGTATGCAATGTGGCCCTCAGGAGTGACTGTGGAAATATAGTGGCCCTCTCCATCATCATCATCCAAGTGGCCAAACCCACCTCTGCTCCGTGCACTTCTCTTGGCTCACCCTCGCTCACAGTGGTGTGGTGTGGAGTGGAGTGGTGTGGTGTGGTGTGGTGTGGAGTGGTGTGGTGTGCTGTGGTGTGGTGTGGAGTGGAGTGGAGTGGAGTGGAGTGGTGTGGTGTGGTGTGCTGTGCTGTGCTGTGGTGTGGTGTGGTGTGGTGTGGTGTGCTGTGCTGTGGTGTGGTGTGGTGTGGTGTGGAGTGGTGTGGTGTGCTGTGGTGTGGTGTGGTGTGGTGTGGTGTGGAGTGGTGTGGTGTGCTGTGCTGTGCTGTGCTGTGGTGTGGTGTGGTGTGCTGTGCTGTGGTGTGTGCTGTGGTGTGCTGTGGTGTGGTGTGGTGTGCTGTGCTGTGGTGTGTGCTGTGGTGTGCTGTGCTGTGGTGTGGTGTGCTGTGCTGTGCTGTGGTGTGGTGTGCTGTGGTGTGGTGTGCTGTGGTGTGCTGTGGTGTGCTGTGGTGTGGTGTGCTGTGGTGTGCTGTGGTGTGGTGTGGTGTGCTGTGGTGTGGTGTGGTGTGGTGTGCTGTGGTGTGGTGTGGTGTGCTGTGGTGTGGTGTGGTGTGGTGTGCTGTGGTGTGGTGTGGTGTGGTGTGGTGTGCTGTGGTGTGGTGTGGTGTGGTGTGCTGTGGTGTGGTGTGGTGTGGTGTGGTGTGCTGTGGTGTGGTGTGGTGTGCTGTGGTGTGGTGTGGTGTGGTGTGCTGTGGTGTGGTGTGGTGTGGTGTGCTGTGGTGTGGTGTGCTGTGGTGTGGTGTGGTGTGGTGTGGTGTGCTGTGGTGTGCTGTGGTGTGCTGTGGTGTGCTGTGGTGTGGTGTGGTGTGCTGTGGTGTGCTGTGGTGTGGTGTGGTGTGCTGTGCTGTGCTGTGGTGTGGTGTGCTGTGGTGTGGTGTGCTGTGGTGTGCTGTGGTGTGGTGTGGTGTGCTGTGGTGTGGTGTGGTGTGGTGTGCTGTGGTGTGGTGTGGTGTGCTGTGGTGTGCTGTGGTGTGGTGTGGTGTGCTGTGGTGTGGTGTGGTGTGGTGTGGTGTGCTGTGGTGTGGTGTGGTGTGGTGTGCTGTGGTGTGGTGTGCTGTGGTGTGGTGTGGTGTGGTGTGGTGTGCTGTGGTGTGGTGTGCTGTGGTGTGCTGTGGTGTGGTGTGGTGTGCTGTGGTGTGGTGTGCTGTGGTGTGGTGTGCTGTGGTGTGGTGTGGTGTGCTGTGGTGTGGTGTGCTGTGGTGTGCTGTGCTGTGGTGTGGAGTGGTGTGGTGTGCTGTGGTGTGGTGTGCTGTGGTGTGCTGTGCTGTGGTGTGGAGTGGTGTGGTGTGGTGTGGTGTGGAGTGGTGTGGAGTGGTGTGGTGTGCTGTGGTGTGGTGTGCTGTGGTGTGCTGTGGTGTGGAGTGGAGTGGTGTGGTGTGGAGTGGTGTGGTGTGGAGTGGAGTGGTGTGCTGTGGTGTGGTGTGGTGTGGTGTGCTGTGGTGTGGTGTGGTGTGGTGTGCTGTGGTGTGGTGTGGTGTGCTGTGGTGTGCTGTGCTGTGCTGTGGTGTGGTGTGCTGTGGTGTGGTGTGGTGTGGTGTGCTGTGGTGTGCTGTGGTGTGGTGTGGTGTGGTGTGGTGTGCTGTGGTGTGGTGTGGTGTGGTGTGCTGTGGTGTGGTGTGGTGTGGTGTGGTGTGGTGTGGTGTGGTGTGCTGTGGTGTGGTGTGCTGTGGTGTGGTGTGGTGTGGTGTGGTGTGGTGTGCTGTGGTGTGGTGTGCATGGTGTGGTGTGGTGTGGTGTGGTGTGGTGTGGTGTGCATGGTGTGGTGTGGTGTGGTGTGGTGTGCATGGTGTGGTGTGGTGTTCAATCTGTGCATGGTGTGGTGTGGTGTGGTGTGGTGTGGTGTGGTGTGGTGTGGTGTGGTGTGCATGGTGTGGTGTGGTGTGGTGTGCATGGTGTGGTGTGGTGTGGTGTGGTGTGCATGGTGTGGTGTGGTGTGGTGTGGTGCGGGGTGGTGTGGGGTGGCGTGGCGTGGCGTGGCGTGGCGTGGCGGTGTGGTGTGGTGTGGAGTGGAGTGGTGTGGCTCACCCTGGCTCTCAGGCCCAGGACCAGCTGAGCGGTCTGGGTGTGGCTCAGGAGCCCCGGAACCGCCTCCGTCACGGTGAGCACCAGACGCTCCAGAGCGCCGTACCTCATCACGTCCTTCTGCTTGGCCACCTGCCACATGGCGGCCCACAGCAGCCTCAGGGGGGGGACCAGCAGCCTCAGGGAGGACAGAGGAAGACCCGGGTCTGAGACGGACAGGGGACACAAGACCATAGGGTTAGGGTTATTATAATACGTACAGGACACAAGACCAGAGGGTTAGGGTTATTATAATACGTACGGGACACAAGACCAGAGGGTTAGGGTTATTATTATACGTACAGGGGACACAAGACCATAGGGTTAGGGTTATTATAATACGTACAGGACACAAGACAAGTCATGGGTTGTGTTATTATAATACGTACGGGACACAAGACAAGTCATGGGTTGTGTTATTAGAGCAGTGTGGGGGTGGGGGTCCCCAGTAAAAATATGATTATTTTTGGGGGTCGCAGCCTGAAAAGGTTGAGAACTCCTGCTATAGGCTAGAGCAGTGTGGGGACCACCATTGTGGGGACCACCATTGTGGGGACCACCAGTGTGGGGACCACCATGTGATGACATTCAGCCTCTCAGAGACAAAACCCAAGAATGTTGTTATCGTTGGATGGGATTTGGCTGTAGGCTATTAACTCATTTGCTGCTATGGCCGTGAATCCCGTAAAAATCCCGCTGTACGTCCCTGCCACGCCCGTGAATCCCGCCAATGTGCTTTTAAATTATGTAATGCTAAATTAGACTCTCCCACAGCTCCTCAAAAAGTTTTAGCCTTCTATCTTATAAGGAAACCAAAATATCACACATCAAAGTGAGTGTGTTTGAAAACAAGAGTGTAATAAATGTACAAATCTCAATAAAAGTGCTCCCCATAATCCACACAGTGAAGGAACAGTGCTGGCATTTCGCACACACCGCTGCATTCTGGCTGGCCTGGCACAATGCGTTCTTTTTTTTTCTCTCTTTTTTTTCAGCATCCTCCAACATGCATGCAGCCATTCACACACATCCCCCTTTCCTACACCAATCCTTGACATTACATCTATGGAATTGGAATTGAATCTCTGAATGGCAGCATGTCTGAATGGAGAAGCCCCCCCCCCAAGCAGTAGCTACAAAAGTGCGGCTCGATCTAGCTATAGAAACCATTATGAATAAATCAAACACAATCCCGTGACATTTTCACTTGAAAAGCCCTGCCATGAGCTCCATAATGCCACAGAAATATTTCAACAAAACTCCACAACAAAACAAAATAGGAGCGACAAAGTAGTCCTATGTCGCAGCCACAACAACAACATTTGCAGGGATGTCACAAGGGGGGGGAAAGAACGTGGGGCTGAGTTACTAGGGCCCAAGGTGGAAGGGCCTTTGATATTTTATACGTTTGCTATTGAAAAATAGCAGATCTACAAGCTCACAGCGCGGCTGCAAGCTTGTAGATCTGCTATTTTTTAAATCCCCATATGAAGAACATTCATGGGGGGCCCACAGTGAATCCTTGTACCCAGGGCCCAGAACCGCAGCCACAACAGCAGCGACAATTTGCAGGGATGTCACAAGGGGGGAAAAAGACGTGGGGCTGAGTTACTAGGGCCCAAGGTGGAAGGGCCTTTGATATTTTATACGTTTGCTATTGAAAAATAGCAGATCTACAAGCTCACAGCGCGGCACTCGGTGCCGCGCTGCAAGCTTGTAGATCTGCTATTTTTTAAATCCCCATATGAAGAACATTCATGGGGGGCCCACAGTGAATCCTTGTACCCAGTGCCCAGAACCGACACCCTTGCAAAACCAACACAGTCACACTCACAACTATACATCTACGTACCGCGGCTTCCTCAGACTTGAAATATCCACCGATTTCGGGGTCCCGGGGGTGGCAAAAGAGGCCAATGGACTAAAAGAGAATTGTTTTCCAACTCCCGGGCCAACCTGTGGAGTGAGTCGCTATCGCTCCGGTCGAGATGATGATGGACGACCAGTCTCCGGACAGCTACATAGTAGACAAAAAGTCAATGGTCGCCTGGACGGGGCTCCCCGGGGGATACCGCTTCTCCTTCGCGTGCCCCGCATATTGTCCCCCCATCTTGCAGCAACGGACAACTGCGAGCAATGCCTGATCATGGTCCCTCACGGAAAACGCGTTGGTAAAAATCCTCGTGTCCATTAGTCCATATAATCCAAACGATATGTCGCCTCCTTTGTATGAGCTGTCTGTAACATACGTGGATCCCAGTAACAGTGAGGCCGAATACGAGGAAGAAGCGCGGCGATCGTTCCATTTGCTGTAAATTTCTTTTTTTACTTTCATCCTAACTTTGTGCTGTGTCGTGTATCGGTAGCAGCCAGGAAACACACCGTTGCCATGTTTTGTTTATGAGAGAGAAACAAGTAATCAGGTCTATTTCCGTTGCCATGTTTTGTTTATGAGAGAGAAACAAGTAATCAGGTCTATGGAAATATATACATATATATCTTTTTTTTATTTTTTGCAGTGGGGGGGAGGGGGGCAAGTGGCCATGACCTGAGGGCAAGTAGAACATGACCTGTACTTGCCCGACGGGCAAGTGCCTCTGAGACCTTAGTGTCAACCCCTGATATATATATAATATATAAATATAAGCATATATATATAATGCCTATATAGCGTTTATGTACGTGTGTGTATAGCCTACAGTATTGTGTGTGTGTGTGTGTGTGTGTGTGTGTGTGCGTGTGCGTGTGTGCGCGTGTGTGCGTGTGCGTGAATATAAGCATATATATATATAATGCCTATATAGCGTTTATGTACGTGTGTGTATAGCCTACAGTATAGTGTGTGTGTGTGTGTGTGTGTGTCTGTGTGTGTGTGTGTGTGTGTGTGTGTGTGTGTGTGTGCGCGTGTGTGCGTGTGTGTGTGCGTGTGTGTGCGTGTGTGTGTGTGTGTGCGTGGGTGCGTGAGGAGGTACTGCAGACCATCGTGGGCCAGTCCAATATAAAAAGCGTATTTCTCTTTGTGTGAAGTAAGACGCCCTAAGGGCAAGAGGTGACCTATTACAGCACTATTACACAATTCCAGTTATACACAATTACACTTATTACACTAGTACACTCATCTGATAAGGCCTGAGGTCATAAAGATAGATATCAAGTGACTTATCTGCTTGAAAAGAGACCCTTCACAAAAACCTAAATAACTCCATTTCATTTGATTTTCAAGCTTGGAAAATCAAAAAACAAGAGTTTTGAAATGGCTATAACTATAGAACGGTACAGCGCAAACACAACATTTTATTTTTGGGTGAAACTAGAGCTTGTCCTCTTTCATCTTCAACCCTGTTTGACATTGTCGTGCAAATACAGAATTTAGGAAAAATGTAAATATAAAAAAAAATATCCATTGTACAAAATGGCAGGAAAGCCATACAGTACAATGTTAAAATGGCAGCAAATGAGTTAATAGCCTACTGTAGATGTGCTACCAACACGTCAATCAAAATAACAATTCTTCTCCACGCTGTAATTGTGTACTAGACTTCTTGTAAATTAAAGGGGAAGACCACCCATGTTATAATATTGAACTATGTCATTAATATACCTTAGAGGAGTTGGAGTGTGGAAATAGAAAAAAGTTCCCCCTCTTCTGTGTTGCCTAGAACTGGAGGATTGATTTTGGGGTTTGTATTGTAAAGTACAATGGTGTGATGTCATCAAGTTGTACTTTACAATACAAACCCCAAAATCAATCCTCAAGTTCTAGGCAACACAGAAGAGGGGGAACTTTCTTTCTATTTCCACACAACTCTCTAAAGGTATATTAATGACATAGTTCAATATTGAAAATGGGTGGTCTTCCCCTTTAAGTAACGCAGATCAGGGACGTGCTGGGCCCCTGATTCAGCCCAGGAAAAAGAGTTGTAGAGACCCTCATTGCGCGCTATAGAGAGAGATCTCTCTCTATTGCGCTGCTGCTACTCAAAGATTTGCCATTTCAGATCATGACAAGTGACAAGCCAGTGGGCCAATTACATGAGTTGTATTTTGTCGTTGTCGGGTGGAAACCTTGTATGTCCAAAACCGTTAGTTTTGTATTTATCATTTTAAAAATGATTTAAACTAGTGAAAACAGCCGATCTGCAAGCACACAACGCCTCGTGCAACGGCCTTGTATGATGAAGCAGGGCTTTGCTTTGAGAAAAAAATTACAAATCTGCCCGACAGAGACGATTTACTTTGTTGGCCGCCCAGCCCCCAAAATGGAACAAAGGCAGACGTTTTATTTGTATTTTTTTCCCAGTGGCCGGCCTGGACCGGCCCGGGAATGAACCGGCCGTTCGGGAGTTGTCCCGCTTTTCCCAATGGCCAGCACAGCACGAGTGTGAAATAATGATTCGCTCTCAAGAGTTAAAGATCTATCCTATAAGGGTCCATTTTGGTACCAACTGAACTCTCCCATCATTTAGCTGGGGACCACCTCTGGAACCCCCTCAAGGACCAGCACTACTGGCTGAAAACCACTGTTACAGAGTGCAGTGCACGACACGACTGACAGAGGAATCAACTCCAACTACAGTGATCTACTGTGTGTGTGTGTGTGTGTGTGTGTGTGTGTGTGTGTGTGGTGGATTCTCAACATTTAAAAATTACAGTCAATTTAGTCAATTATAAAAAAACATCTTTTTGGTGTCGATTTGTTGATATATAGGCTATAAGAAATGTGTTCTTATATATCATACATGGGCAACTGGCGGCCCGGGGGCCACATGCGGCCCCCACCTTCACTTAATGCGGCCCACAGGTTAATACCGGAATACTGAATATATCATTGATTTCAGTTGTTACAATTCCAAACATGACCTGCTTTAATTCCTTCAGTCTATAGTATACTAGTATTAAAATGTATTGTTTATGTCCAATGTATTTGTATTTAGGTTCATAAAGTTAACATGACTATTATAACTAAATGTGTTTGAGATTAAATCAAAATGTTACATTTCAGGATTCCAATTAAGAAATAACAAAAAATAATTCAGGATTCCAATTCAAAAGAAGCAAAAATAGCCGATCTACAAGCTAAAAAAAAATGCATTTCTAAATTGTTACTGACTCAATTGTTCAATACTGGACAATCCATTCATCACAAGTGTAGTTGCTGGAGACAATATGATGTCCATGGCCTCCGTTACACTGGACTGTTAGACCATTACATGCACCAACATAAAGAAAAGGACACACGAAAATAAAATAGCCAACATGATTTAAACAAACACACTGCAGCACTTTTACCACTGAATAGTCATGTCCTCCTGCACAAAGTGGTTGCACAGTTTCCCCATAGACATGCTAAAGCAACTTGACTCTCTTTATTGATACTTACCAATAATTCTCTGGTTTGATCCTCTAGAATCCATGACTTTAAAACAAATTAAATGACCAGCGTTCTGTAAAGTAACGTAGAAGTGAAACAATGTGTGTTTATGTGTGGTTTTAGTGAATAACATGCGCTAATGGAACGCAAGCACTCGACGCCTCAACTCTTCTTCGCCTGTGTGAAATGAGCAGAAATAAGCGTTAGCAGAAATAAGGCTTCCGGTACCGATCTCTTCAGAATAAGAGTACCCCTAAAGCCATTGAAAAACGTTGAAAAACGGACAATTTTGCCATAATATGGACGTTAAAAATATAGAAGATTAAGTATCTAAACGAACATACAAAATGCAAATTAGGTTTCTGTGTAAAAAAAGAAATATTTTAATAACATAAAAACATGATAAATGGATAAATGCTGTTCACTGGAGTGCATAGCCTTTACAAATTTGACTCTGGACAGCAGACGGCTGGCTGCGTCGGCACTTTGAACACACGCACGCGTTCGGGGAGACCTCCTCTATCACACCACACTCTCCGCTAAGCGGGAGAGGTGTAAAATCTATTTCTGTTGGCTTTCCAGTGCAGCCACCCGCTCAAAAAAGTGACATTTTCAGACATTTTCAGACTCTAGTCATTTGTATACACCACGCTTCTTTATACGGCTTGGCAGAGAATAAACAAATACAGACAATTTAAAGTAAAAAAAAAAAAAAATACCCTTTTATTACTCATTGTTAATAACAGTGTACACTTTCACTGGAAATGAAAACATAACATTTGGACTGAAAGGTTTAATAGTTTAGTAGCCTAATCACAGTTTTGATCAATTTACTATGTGTGTGTGTGTGTGTGTGTGTGTGTGTGTGTGTGTGTGCGCAGTACTTTTGTACTTTTACTCAAGTATATTTTGAATTCTGTGACTTTTACTTGTGTAACGGAGGTGATCCGAACCTCCCCACCCGGCTTCGTACCCGGGTCTCCCACGTGAAAGTCCAATATCTTAACCACTCTCTTTGGTCCAGGGGAGATACTAGACTTTTGAGGCTTCAAGGCTGGGGCTGCGACTCTCTCCGTCACACTCACCACACTCACCCCCCTTTGACCTCCTCCTACGGGGAAGCCCGAATCCGGGTCACGGCACCAATGTAACGGAGGTGATCCGAACCTCCCCACCCGGCTTCGTACCCGGGTCTCCCACGTGAAAGTCCAATATCTTAACCACTAGACCAAAGAGACATCTCTTTGGTCCAGGGGAGATACTAGACTTTTGAGGCTTCAAGGCTGGGGCTGCGACTCTCTCCGTCACACTTGCAACAGAGTATTTTAATATAGCACGTTTATGGTGAGTTGTTACAGGTATATTTTCATTAATTACATTAATATAGTAGCTACCATACTTTGCATCTGTCCTGTCAAAATAAACAGATAAACCCCTGCTCTAGCCTATGATAGCTCTTTTATGGGATTACAGTAGAACGAATTGAATTGGAATGGAATTAATTTTGTTAAGTGGCCTTTAATAGCTCACATTCCACGAATTTCAATCATGAAAGAACCTGGAAAATGTGTTAGGACAATTAGAAGTACACTAGTATAGAGACATACATCATATACTCATCTTTTAAATACATTTGTGTCTTTTAAATATACATTATTTACTGCACTTTTATTTTGAAGGCTGGAGCCTGGCTTATTTCTGCCGGCGCCCAGACCGGAAACGTTCTTTCTGCTCATTTCACGGACCTAAAAATAACCCATCTACTGAGCCACAGTGTTGGATTTCAGTCAGTCTGCCCTCTGCTGTTGAGGAGTGAAACTGCACCTGATACATTTTGTATAACGAAAATAGCAGATTTGCTATTTTCACAATTTCTGCCTCTAATATTTGACAATTTAAACGTTTATGTTGGTTTGTAATTTGAGTGAGAAAACAACACATTAAGTTAATAATGGGGACCCTTCAGAATCATTTGGGGACGCCACTGGGGGTCCCGACCCACAGATTGAGAAGCATATTGGTCTAGACTAGAGAGAGACATATCTCAAAATTTTGCAGTCAGAAGAAATTGACAATAAAGGATGTCCAGTTTGATTCAAAATCAACAAGACAGTGGTTCTCAAACCTTTTAATGTCAAGGACCCCCAAATTGCCACATATCAGCCCGCGGACCCCCCATTTGAAAAGATAAGCCAGGGATTTCTTAAGGCTCTAGCAGTTATTCCCAACCATTTAATCTCGCGGACCCCCAATTAGACATGCATTAGGCTACGGACCCCATTTAATGGTATTTCTATCTCTGAGACCCCAATCTATAGGCTATGGTAAAATACTTGAGGTAAAGTAAAAAAAAGTATTGGTATCAAAATGTACTTAAAGTACCAATATTAGAACGTAGGCTATGCAGAATGTCCTGTTTCACAGGTTTTCCAATGAGTAAAATGTAGAAAAATCATTTGAAAATAGCAGATCTACAAGCTTGCGACGCATTGTGAGCTTGTAGATCGGCTATTTTCAAATGGCAGGTATGTACCTATATAGGCTATGTCCGAAATTAATGTATATAGCGTTGAGATTTGTGATTTTAAAAATCTACAAAGTAGCCTAACTATAGTAACTAGAATGAGCCAGTCTTTTGAACGGCTCTTTGAAAGGAACGGATCCCAGAGACCCGGCTCATAACCCATCTCTGTGTTTAACTATGAACTGATAATAAAGTATTCTATATTATTATCATTTAATATAACATGTTTAACTATTAGTAGAGCTGGTATATACTGTACTATTACTATGGTTTACATCCTATCAGTAGACCTATCTGAGCCGTCCTGTGTTTAACTATGAACTGATAATAAAGTATTCTATCATTTATAATTCTATATTATTATCATGACCTCCACGTTCTGCTTTGAGACCCAAATGCATATAAACATGGATAATAGCGTCCTCTGGTGGTTCACATACTCTGTGCTTTGAGCTGCATTTTGATGCTAAATGTATTAAAAAGTTGATGATAGCGCCGTCTGGTGGTTAATCTAAGTATAGGTCGCATCTGCTTATTTCTAATAGCGTTATAAATTTAACTTTTAAAAACCTATGTTTTTATTGTTGTAACAATCGACTGGTGATAATTTAACACAATTGTTGGATTAATAAAGAAAAGGAGCACTTTTATAACAAATACAGGACGTTTTACATCGTTTAAGCAGCTTGCTAGCTAGCCTAGCATGCTAACATGCTAACGGATGTCAACAAAGCCAGGTCACACTAGCATATAGGGATTTCCGGTGTGTTGCATTGAAATCAGTGACCCTATCGAAGTCTGTGACTCATGTTTACTTCCGTTAGCCAGCTAGCTAGCTGCTAGCTTGTTAGCTTGTTAGCCTAGCCAGCTTCTCAAAGATGTAAAAGAAAAAACAAGTTTGTTTTTGTTTTAGCCGAAATAGCCGAGCTGCAGATCGGCTATTTTCGTCAATTGGTTTTATTTTGAAAACAAAGCGGAACAGCGTGTGTGACTTTTGATTCTTAACTTGACACATTTGTTACTTTAATTTTGAAAACCATCTACCGGAAATCACCGGAACAGCTTTCTTCTTTTGACGTCATTTAACTTGACGCTTTGTTTACATCCGTTAGCATGTTAGCATGCTAGGCTAGCTCCTTAAACAATGTAAAACGTCCTGTATTTGTTATAACATTGTTATTTATCTTTATTAATCCAACGGTTGTGTTACATTATCACCAGTCGATTGTTACAAGAATAATAACGTTTTATAATAAACTACTTAAAGACGTGTTAAAAGTAAAATTTATCATTAGCTAGCTGCTAGCTTGTTAGCATAGCCAGCTTCTCAAAGATGTAAAAGAAAAAAACAAGTTTGTTTTTGTTTTAAAAGACATTTATTTCAATCGGCAGTTTATTAAACATCATTCTATCCTTTACAGAACAACAATGAAACAATGACAACTAATAATAGCCATGAAGATATTATAAAGCTAATAATAGCTAAAGCTAACGTGTGACGGCAGTGTCGGAAATAGCCGAGCTGCAGATCGGCTATTTTCGTCAATTGTTTTTATTTTGAAAACAAAGCGGAACAGCGTGTGTGACTTTTCATTCTTAACTTGACACATTTTTGTCATTTTAATTTTGAAACCCATCTACCGGAAATCACCGGAACAGCTTTCTTCTTTTGACGTCATTTAACTTGACGCTTTGTTTACATCCGTTAGCATGCTAGGCTAGCTAGCTAACTCCTTAAACAATTAAAACGTCCTGTATTTGTTATAAAATTGTTATTTATCTTTATTAATCCAACGGTTGTGTCAAATTATCACCAGTCGATCATTACAAGAATAAAAACGTTTTATAATAAACTAATTAAAGACGTGTTAAAAGTAAAATGTATCATTAGCTAGCTGCTAGCTTGTTAGCCTAGCCAGCTTCTCAAAGATGTAAAAGAAAAAACAAGTTTGTTTTTGTTTTAAAATACATTTATTTCAATCGGCAGTTTATTAAACATCATTCTATCCTTTACAGAACAACAATGAAACAATGACAACTAATAATAGCCATGAAGATACAATAAAGCAAATAATAGCTAAAGCTAACGTGTGACGGCAGTTTCGTCAATTGGTTTTATTTTGAAAAGAAAGCGGAACAGCGTGTGTGACTTTTGATTCTTAACTTGACACATTTACACTTTAATTTTGAAATCCATCTACCGGAAATTACCGGAACAGCTTTCTTCTTTTGACGTCATTTAACTTGACGCTTTGTTTACATCCGTTAGCATGCTAGGCTAGCTAGCTAGCTCCTTAAACAATGTAAAACGTCCTGTATTTGTTATAAAAGTGTTATTTTTCTTTATTAATCCAATGGTTGTGTTAAATTATCACCAGTCGATCATTACAAGACTAAAAACGTTTTATAATAAACTAATTAAAGACGTGTTTAAAAGTTACATTTATAACGCTAAGAAATAGAAGCCAGTGCGACCTATACTTAGATCAACCACCAGATGGCGGTATTGTCAACCTTTTAAGACATTTGGCGTTCATTTCAAAGAACCGTTCAACAGTCTCGATTCGTTCGCGAACGTCCCACCACTAACTCAGCGAGGATGAACCACCACCACAACACAAACAAACAAACAAACACAGAGGCGACTGTTTAGTGTTAACCGTGACCACACACACACACACACACACACACACACACACACACACACACACACACACACACACACACACACACACACACACACACACACACACACACACACACACACACACACACACGTGACAACAGTGGATTTAATGAAACAAACACTTGAAACAGACAAAGAGGAGAAGCCAAAGTCTCTGTAAAGATGAATATTGGTGAGTTTATAATAATTTAATCATTATTAAATGTAGTGATAAAATATTGGTGAGTGTATCATAATTTTATTATTATTAAACGTAGAGATGAAATATTATAATACTTTAATAATTATTAAATGTAATGATGAAATACTGATGAGTTTATAATCATTTAATCATTATTAAAGGACTTTTCTGTTTGAATGGACTCCATGGAGGCTGTTGTGGTTTTCTATCTCTTGTTCTGTTCAATACAAAAGTGTGAGGTTAACTTTAATGTATTTCTGTCATGTCATGTGATATAATATATAATATAATGATCCAATATAGTTCTATAATAAAGTTTAAAAAATACTACTTTAAAGTGAACAGAGCTGCATTGGATCCTTATTTCTCACTTTTTTTAAACAAATTACAATGGAAACGATATATGAACATAGAACTCTTGTTCTGTAAGTAACTAAACTCTCCAAAGCAGTGCTTCTTCATCTTTTATATGAGAATGGAATTTAAACTGGGGACCGCCCCCAAAATAATCATATTTGAACTGTAGACTAACATACAGTGATCATATTTGAACTGTAGACTAACATACAGTGATCATATTTGAACTGTAGACTAACATACAGTGATCATATTTGAACTGTAGACTAACATACAGTGATCATATTTGAACTGTAGACTAACATACAGTGATCATATTTGAACTGTAGACTAACATACAGTGATCATATTTGAACTGTAGACTAACATACAGTGATCATATTTGAACTGTAGACTAACATACAGTGATCATATTTGAACTGTAGACTAACATAAAGTGATCATATTTGAACTGTAGACTAACATACAGTGATCATATTTGAACTGTAGATAACATACAGTGATCATATTTGAACTGGTCCCTACCCTGACAAGCACTTAGAATTGTAGCAGTTCAGGCATGACATTTAGTTTGATTGATTGATTGAAGACTTTATTAGAAGTTTAGGAAAAGGTACAGTTTCATGACGGTACAGTTCACTGGTACAAGGTCTACTAAAAGGAGATCCTAGAAAAGACTAAGCTTATTTCCACAGGAAACCATTAAAGTATCTCATAACATTGAATGACAGACGAATAGAACACAGTACTATGGAGTAGATATGTAAATAAAATAAAATGAAAACAACAAAAGAAAAAAGAAAACAGTAAGTCTAAACAAACAGTAAGTTTATACAAAGAAGGGGCAGGGGAGGGTAGGGTTGGGCTAGGTTAGTTTTTTTACCAGTTGCAAACGGCTGCTGCCTGTAAGTGGTTTTTCAGGGCAATTTTAAAGGATGCTAGTGATCCACACTCCTTTATGGCCTTTGGTAAGGCTTTCCACATTTCGTCTGTCAAATGTGTTACACTGCTGAGACAGAATAGCAGAAAGCAAATACATTATCTGGCACCGGCATCACTGGTAACTGCCGCGGCAGCCACCACCGCACGGACGGGCAGTTTACCGCTACGGGACCTGCCGGTCCGTGCGGCGGCCGCCGGTCCTACTGGCGGGACTGCTGGTCCTATCGCCGGCGATGCAGTGCGACTGCTGGTCGAACTAGCGGTCGTGCAGCAGTGTCTGCCGCTGCAGTTCCGCGGCAGGTGACGGAGCCAGAGAATGTATTCGCTCTTTCTACTATTCTGTCTTTGTTTCTGTCTAATAAAATATATTAGCTCTAATTATTACCAACACATTATTTCTTATTATGGCTTTATTCTGTCTTATTATGTCTTATTATGTCTTAAAGTGTACTGTAAAAGAGGATGGGACCGTTTTACTGAGGGACATCTTCACAACCTTCTCCTGACTATTGATCCTGATAGGAGAGTTGTCCTTAGCACTTAACTTGTCCCTCTGTGTGTGTGTGTGTGTGTGTGTGTGTGTGTGTGTGTGTGTGTGTGTGTGTGTGTGTGTGTGTGTGTGTGTGTGTGTGTGTGTGTGTGTGTGTGTGTGTTGGTAAATGTGGTTTAACGGGACAATTGGCCTGAATACACACCACACTAACAGGACATTTTGGATTAGCAGGACAGGACTGGTGTCCTGCTAATTCATGGACAATTCTGAAATAGCAGAAGTGTTTCTATTGGTCTAGAGAGCCCAAATCCACCTTTTTTTTTTGATGTCCTGTTAATACACATACACCCGACTTTTTTGTGTCTGAACAGCGCCCCCATAGGTTGTGTAATGCTACTGCATGTTCATACACAAGCTCATGAATATTCACACACAGTGTATGTTTTGAAGCACCTGATTGGCTGGGTGTCAGAGTCCTGTTAATGCACATACATGTTTTTATGAACATTTCAATGACATAGCATTTTGGGTGAATAACGTTAGTCATAAACACTCTTCAGGGGTCTGCCATTATAATAGCAACACCACAGGCCCCATGTGGCCCCCAGGGGCCCCTGGCTGCCATAAGCACACCGTTGCTCCGATCCACACTAAACTTGGCACACACACCGTTCAGGGGTCTGCCATTATAATAGCAACACCAAGGGCCCCATGTGGCCCCCAGGGGCCCCTGGCTGCCACAGGCACACCGTTGCTCTGATCCACACTAAACTTGATTGTACAAACACCGTTCTGGGGGTCTGCCATTATAATAGCAACACCACAGGCCCCACGTGGCCCCCAGGGGCCCCTGGCTGCCACAGGCATACCGTTGCTCCGATCCACACTAAACTTGGCACAAACACCGTTCAGGGGTCTACCATTATAATAGCAACACAAGGGGCCCAATGTGGCCCCCGGGTGCCCCTGGCTGACACAGGCACACCGTTGCTCCGATCCGCACTAAACTTGATTGCACAAACACCGTTCAGGGGTCGGCCATTATAATAGCAACACAAGGGGCCCAATGTGGCCCCCAGGGGCCCCTGGCTGCCACAGGCATACCATTGCTCCGATCCACACTAAACTTGATTGAACAAACACCGTTCAGGGGTCGGCCATTATAATAGCAACACAAGGGGCCCAATGTGGCTCCCAGGGGCCCCTGGCTGCCACAGGCACACCGTTGCTCCAATCCACACTAAACTTGGCATAAACACTGTTCAGGGGTCTACCATGTTGGTGGTTTGCCACACCATGGGCCTGCAACATGATTTGCATAACATACAGACAATGTTTCTTAATTATACAAATTTAACCAGATATTGCAATTGTTGTATTGTTATTTTGTGTAATAATTAATCAAAACGTCCCAAAAAATCACGTTTATATTAATGTCCATTTTCCAAGTTTGCCAACATTTTAGCTCACTCCAAGGAGGCTATGCATATTTTACAAACCACTCATCCAATTGACTGTACATTTTGTGGTTCTTACATGTTTCTATTTTTTATTAATGAATTGCATTTGTTTTCTTAATGAAAATCTTGGACGGATTTAAAAGGCATTTTTAGAATCGGCCCCAGGCCTAAATGGATTAATGCAGTGGTTCTCAACCTTTTCAGGACACAACCCCCTAAATTAATAATAATAGCAGATCTACATGCTCACGAGGATGTAGATTGGCTATTTTCACAATTTCTGCATAATATTTGTCAATTTGGCCAATGTTTAATTTAAACTGTCACTCTAGAGGTATTAGAAAGTACTTAAACTGTCACTTTAAAAATGTGTAGCTATACAAGTGATGACCATGGTAATCAAATGGCTATTCGCATAACAGGTTTACCAGGCAGGCAGTGAGTGGTGGGCTTGCACATACCCCCCTATTCATATGGATAGGCTACTTTAACACCTACTGTAGGTTTCCAGCGGTGACTGTATGTGCATTGTGCGTGTCTCAGGCTACCTGGCTCCATTACTGTGATAGATGAGATTTGTTCAAAGCAAACTTTTAGTTAGCACGCACACATCTAAAGGCGCTCGTGCATGTGACGTCAATAAATGACCGTCCGCCCTGAAAAGAAAACCCCAAAGCACCACTGGTAGCAGCTCTGCACAGTCATGTATGCTGATCAGCGTAGCTCCTATATACAGTATCACATGACCACATCATGACCATGACATCATGTACAGTACATATGAGTTTAAGTTAACTCCGACATACAGGAGTAGGCAGGCACCCAGGCACCATTTTTACCCTTGGGTAAAAATGCTAATTAAGTTCAAGCCTACAGATCATTTTGGTCACTTTATCATCTAATCAGGCTTTTATGAACACCCTGAACAGTTTTTAATATTTATATATTTGATGTAAATGTTATCTTTCCCCCCAGGCTCAGGGCCTCTCCACATACACACCCATTGTAACTTCAAACTTCATTAAAACACACACTATTTTTTTCTGGTGACTCATACTACCCTCCTAATACGTGAGCAGGCCGTGTTTTCTCAATAACCCTTTTCATTTATTTTTAATAATTCTTTGGGAAAATTTGAAAAATTAAAATTATTACAAATAAATGAAAAATTGTATCGAAAAAAAACATGGCCTGCTCATGTATTAGGAGGGTAGTATGAGTCACCAGAAAAAAATATAATGGAGTTTGAAGTTACAATGGGTGTGTGTGGGGAGAGGCCCTGAGCCTGGGGAGGCAGACCCATGCAAGGCAGAGTTTTTTTAAATGGAATATCCCTTTAAATCCCGATACTGATTCTAGAATTATTCCTCTACACAGTATTACACAGTATAGGCAAAATTCTTGTGTTACGAATTGTGTGTACATCTTGTAGATCAGTGACTTCACTAGCCTTCAGATACAGTATATGACACCAAAGTAGCTTACTACAATTCTAAGGTCAAATTATTCTAAATAAGCTTGTGACCTTGACCTTTTATCACTGAACTGTACTGTCTGTACTGTACTGTCTGTACTTTTACTGTACTGTAAAAACAGTGCAGTAAAAGTTTGTTTATCGGTGATGACACTGATTGACAAATTGTAGCATTCCCTGTGGGATCATAAAGCACCAAATAGAGTGTCTCGTTTGGCTTGAATAAAGCATAGCCTTATTAGCCTACTACCAAGGTTGTCCCGAATATGCCATTTCCTCATATGTGACACAATGTTACTATAGTCCGGCCAGTTTGTGCAGTATTTTGATGGAATCGCGCACTTTTTTGCCTGAAATGCTCGGACTACAATCAGTCTAACCTGCTTGATTCCTCCAGACTCAAATCTAATCCTCATCTCCTTGCTTGAGGGAGCAGGGATTTAAAGTTCCTTGAAGTACACAAGTTCCTTGAAGTACACAATAAAGAGGAGCTCAAGTGGGACACAACGCACGTGAGGATAAAGAATTTGCAACTATATTGCTTTTATCGCCTGAAGAGGTTCGGAGTCTAGGCTACTGCATCCTCAGGCTGGACTACAATAGCTCCATTGAGAGTGTTCTGTCACACCTGGATTCGCCCACGAGAATTATTAAAGTTATATCACTGGATTGATCCAGACAGACAAACAGTCTTAAGAAAATAATGTGTGAATTAAATCAAACAAGCCACCTGTCCTGTTCTCTGATTGGCTGTAGCACGTCTCTACTCTCAGTGCTGTCACAACCCATGTTAGGCTTTTAGGTTATAGGACGGCAAAAGGATCATCTGGGCTAGCATGTTGCATTGTGAACCGGGCTTAAGAAATCTGTTATACAATCCGGGATGAGGTGCGTGTGTGCGCGTGTGCGTGGGTGCATCCGGCAGTGGTAGGTCACGTCAGACAGTGGGTAGGTAGGAGTCTATGGCATCTCAGTGATGTCATGATGACTCAGACATGCAACAAATCGGTCATATATCTGCACAAAAAGGGGTAAATTGCCCCCATTGATTACGGAAGGGTACTTTAGAAATCTGAAGATACCCTTACACTTAAACCTTATGCTGTATGTTTACTGTTCAGAGAGAAAGCAATGGTGCACAGTCATTTAGATAATCATCTGGGGACCCCCTCCCCAAAATAATTCCCTGACCCAGAGGTTGAGAACCACTGCTTTAACTAACCAGAACAAAAAAATAAGCCATGTGCATAGATTACACAGATTATGAGTTCCATTTGGTTCCATTTGTATATAGTCACTAGTAAGACTACCCTAAGCATAAAGTAACACGTAGGATTTACTTTCACACATATTCACAGTATTTAAAGCCTTGCCTTGTACAGACTGCATACAAACAAACCAACTGACTGTGGGGGGAGGGGCAGCTTCTCACTCACACAGTTTTGAGTGAGTGCAGTGAGGGAGATGGGGGATGGGGGATGGGCAGGCAGCACAGGTGAATTTGATCAGTGGCTGATTGCATTGCAAGCTAGTAATCAGCAAGTGGGCTACAGTGGAAAGAATGAGTGAAAGGGTTTCCCTGCACAAGGTGAAATCTTTGAAAAGAGTGGAGGAGAGCTTAACTCAAATTGGTTAACAATCGGCAGACAAACAGGCAGGCAGGCAGGCAGACAGACAGACAGACAGACAGACAGACAGACAGACAGACAGACAGACAGACAGACAGACAGACAGACAGACAGACAGACAGACAGACAGACAATGTTAATTTAACCTTGCATCATGAGACTTAGTGTTCATTTGGTTCCATTTGTACTGTCAGAGCAGTGTAGATGTTGTTGACTAAAACTATGACGAAAAGTATTTGTCGATTGCATTTCTTTCACTGACAAAAACTAAATAAAAACTAAGCTGTGATGACTAAAACTAAGACTAATTATATTGACAATTTCGTCAACAAAATCAAAACTAGACTAAAACGTTAGGGAGGGACTAGTGGAGTAGAGAGTCATTTTATGTTTGGTTGTTCTCAAGTGTTGCGTGCTGAAAATAGCAGATCTACAAGCTCACAACGTGTCGCGCAACGCGTTATGAGCTTGTAGATCTGCTATTTTCAGCACACAACCAAGTGTAAAATCACTCATTACGATGCCATCAAGGCCTGCCAAAATACATTTTAGTTGACTAAATGAACTGTAGATTTAGTCGCCTAAAAATGTATGATATTTAGTCGACTAAAATTAGACTAAAACTAAAACTCTTCAGGTCACTAAATTATGACTAAAATTAAATGACATTTTATTCAAAACTAAATCAAAATTTGTTGTCAAAAACAACAGTGTCAGAGTCCCTGGGCCTGAACAGTGGTTCTCAAAGTGGATTCCAACCTGGAATTCACTTTGAGAACCACTGTGTGAACAGAATATGAACATTTTTACATAACAGCATGGTAGCAATATCAGAATAATGATAGTTGACAAAGTAACCATCTTGGTGGTGCCGGTGGTGATAACATTAATATCCAAAGAAAACATTTGCCTTGTCATGGCATGTTCGGGGACATCATGAGCATTTAGCAATACAAAAGATTTGCATTCATTCAACCTTTATTTAATTTCTCGAAAAGATCAATTGAGGGAGATCCTCATTTACTACTTTATTGAAAATAGATGTTTTGATTTATGTAAATGTGGGGGTTTCTGGACTAACGCTGGTATTAAACATAATTCTGGAAAAAGTAGCCTATTTATACATTTGCAGGCAACTGAATAATGGGGATGCAGTAACGCACTGTAGCTTATGAGATACTGCAAATCAATTATCAAATTATAATTGCCATAATTATTCCTTGCAGCTACAAAAATGATGTCATACAACATGTAACTCAACATTAAAGTAGGGCTGGGTGATAAATCTCAGACCTGACTTTCTTTTTTTTTAAGATTAGTTTGTTGGGCTTTTTATGCCTTTATTTGTTAGGATAGTAGACAGACAGGAAATGGGGAGAGAGATGGGGAATGACATGTGGCAAAGGTCGTCCGGATCGGGAATCGAACCGGCGACCTGCATACCTAGACTTGTGGATCTGCTATATTTTAAAGATTCACTTAATTTTTCTTCCTGTGCATTTACCCGCTGGAAAAAACAATGTCATTGCTTAATTGCAGTGCACTTAAAACTGACCCAAAAACAACAAATGTATCGATAATTTATACCTACAATCGACAGGCTGCAGTCTAAGGCAGATTTTGGTTTCGGAAAATGATTTGAAAAATGCTCCCTTCAAATGTTCTGGGTAGCTATAATCACTGTAGCAGGTCCCCCAGCAGCAACGTTTCACCATGGCCGTAATAATGTAATATAAATGTTTTTGATATTAATTTGCCTATATACCAGTAAGACTCCCTAATCGGGTCACATTTATGATCGGCTACTTTTGACTATTTTCCCATATTTTTTTCCCAGGGGGTCCGTGGGGAGCCCTGGCGGTGGCTGGGCCCCTGGGTACCCCCTGGGTGCTGGCCCCGTCTCTCCCGGTCGTTGGGGGGCCAAGGTACGGGCTTTTTAGCGGGTTATGGGAGCCAACTTTGGGTGGAAGTGTTTTGCTACGCTGTCGTCCAATCCTCACAGTTAGGGAGAGGGCTTTGCGACAGATCAATCATGCAGTAATCATGTAGATCTACAAGCTCGCAGCACGAAGCATTGTGAGCTTGTAGATCGTCTATTTTTTGGCAAAGAGATTTGGTAGAGAGTGAAAAACTATCAAGTACATATATTATGTACCTTTTACCAATTATAGAGGGTTTAAATAGTACTGGATATGCAGCTCGGCAAATAAAAGGTGAATTGATCCCAGTGTATGACAGAGGATGATATCACGATAAATTAAATCTCCACAATATGATTATTGTGAGTGTTTTTTATCACGATAAACGATAATATCGTATATTGTCCCATCCCTACGGTCTGAGGTGCTTTGGCGGTCTTCCCCGAATTTTGTCTGATTACAGCGGGGCAGGGCTACATTCCTGTGTCCTACAAAAAATAAATGTTGAACCTTGTTCATGATTGGTGTGTTTTTCAGCTATAGTTTTTGGTCTTATAACCCTTCCAGTAAATCTCTTATGAAAATCTCTAAAGAAGTCAAGAATAACAGACGAGCTGTAAAGTTAACTTCACAAAGCTTAAGTCTATTGACCCCTCAGTCATGACATTTTCAATGTCCCCCTTCGACCAAGATGGATGAAAATGCTAGTTTGTTCACTGCAGAACTTTATTAACAGTAGCTCAACATTGAAGATGTTGAAATCACATCTCTCAGCCTGTTCTCAGGCCTGCTAAGTCACACACAGTAGTCATATTGCATTGAATTGTAGTTTACCATCTCAGTGGCACCAACAACACTTAGTTAGTGAGCTTTGTATCGATGTCATTCCAGTCCTGCATGTTTACTGGCTTATATTCCACTTGTATGGTTGATCCTGAGGGCAAGTCAGGTGTTGAAACAGTAACACACCACTGTAGGCAAGAGACATTGACCTTAGTGCTGTACATGGTGCATAAATGACAAACAGGCCTACCAGTAAGACTCCCTAATCGGGAGATAAGCGACCGTCAGGTCACATGTATACACAAAGACGGATGTAACTGGCATTGGTTCCTAGTTGTGTGGACAATGTATAGTTTTGGTTGGCTCAGAGAATGTGGGGTGTACCGATTTTCGTGATTTTAGGGCAAAATTTGTAGGAGCAGTGTCAAAAAATGTGTTTGAAAAAATCGGCCTGATGGGGGCGCTATATGGGGCAGATCCATGTTGATGACATGAGTGTAGACATACTGTGTAGCGATTTGCGCAGGAAAATTAAGGAACATTAAAAGCCAGCGAAAAAACAAATGTGTCTTAGGAAGAGATTTAAAAACATCAATAGAATGCCTTGTTTGTGTTTAGCTATGTCACATTTAATCACATTTGACCCTTAAATACCCTGCAGTGACATATTTTCACGTGTTTAATTGCAGCTGTCCTGTTAATGTAGTTAGTCCTGTTAATTCACATGGGCGGAGCTTAGAACCTAATTATCTAATGTCCTCCTAATGTAGGATTTTGTCAGATTGTTAAAACTTGAGTTGTGTTGAGTTTATTCAACTTTTGAAGTGAAATATGTGTTCTATGGCTCAAAATAGATTTTTTGACATGCTCCACATATTAGTAAAGCAAGTGGAAAGTGGTGTCCTGCTAATGTTGTAAACCGCAGGTTTGAGCTAAAGGGTCCTGCTAAACCACATCTACCAGTATAGGTGTGTGTGTGTGTGTGTGTGTGTGTGTGTGTGTGTGTGTGTGTGTGTGTGCGTGCGTGCGTGCGTGCGTGCGTGCGTGCGTGCGTGCCTGTGTTTTGACTGAATCACATTAACCCTCGCCTCAATATGCTGGAGCAAATATTTAGCAATCAAAGAAGCAGATCTACAAGCTGTTGGATGGTGACACGTAGCAACACATGTGACATGTGAACACAGCAGATCTACAAGCTGTAGGCGTTGCAGGTGGCACCACACTGTGATATTGTAGATCTGCTATTTTCAGTACGTGCCATACTCTGCCATACAATGAAGTATAATTTGGGTTTATTATTATTACATTATTTTTATTGAATTTTAAATTTTACAGAAACACACAGACAAAATCCAACCAATTGCACAAAACGACACAATACAATAATACATCTAAAGGAAAAGTAAAGTAACACAAACCTAAAAATAAAAAAAAATAAGATTACAAATGTTTATATAATTTGTCCACAAAATGTCACTTCATTCAGATTGTTCGTCATGAAATTCACCGTCCTATTCCTGAGCGTCCCCAGCCGGGAATTTAAGTCTGAAATAGTTCAAAAATGGCTGCCAAACCTTATAGAATTTCTGGACAGAGCCCTGGTGGAATACATAAGCTTCTCCAATTTTAAGTGAGCCATCATATCTCCGACCCAACGTCGATGTGATGGTGGAATGGATGATTTCCAATTGAACAAAATAAGGCGGCGAGCCTATAAGAGGGAAAAGGCTATTGCATCGGATTGAGCAACAGAAACTGTCATCTCACCAGCAGGGACCACACCAAAAACTGCTATCATAGGGTCAGGCAGATCTCTTGTATAATTTGGGTTTAACGTGATTTCTTTCTTTGTCAATCTGTGATGTGAAGGATTAACTTTTTAACCACAGCTCCTCCACTGCTTGGACCAAGGAGGACCATTGAGTCCACATGACTCCTTGTAGTCGGGGCCGTTAGGGATATTTTGTGCTAATCAGTCTAAAAGCGCCACCTTTTGCACAGATGTATCCCAGGGCATGCTCTAATGATTTAGCTAGGGTGCCCGAGTCAGCCACCTTCAGGGTCGCCACAGCGGCCAAATCAAGTTGGGCTCTCATCGACTTTCTATCCATCCATCCATCTTCAACCGCTTATCCGAAATCGGGTCGCAGGGGTAACAGTTCCAACTGAGACTTCCAGATTTCCTTTTCCTGAGCAACTTCCTCCACTCCCTCAGGGAGTATACCGAGGCGTTCCCAAGCCAGTTTGGAGATATAATCCCTCCATCTGGTCTTAGGTCTGCCACGGGGTCTCCTCCCAGTGGGACGTGCATCGAGGACCTTCCTAGGAAGGCGCTCGGGGGGCATCTGCACCAGATGCCCGAACCACCTAAGCTGACTCCTTTCCAAGTGTAGGAGCAGCGGTTCTACTCCAAGTCTCTCTCGGGTGACTGAACTTCTCACCCTATCTCTAAGGGAGATACCAGCCACCCGTCTGAGGAAACCCATTTCGGCCGCTTGCACCTGCGACCTTATACTTTCGGTCATGAAATGACCATAGGTGAGAATAGGAACGAAGATTGCTCGGTAGACAGAGAGCTTAGGCCTATTGCATCTGAAATGGCTTGGAATTAGAGACACACAGAACATGACATTTCAATATCCGAGTGGTTGTTTAGACTAAAACCTGCATAAAACCTTGTATTATGGACCAATATGTATGTAAAATATATATTTTTAAAAGCAAGGGATAGCTCACCCCCAAATAACTGTCTGTCTGTCTGTCTGCAGCCTCTCTCCCCCTCCCCCTCTCTCTCTCTGCTCAAACGCCTCTGTTTCCTGTTCTGTTTGGGCTTTTCCACAGGAAACAGAAACACAGAGACAGACAGATGGTGAACAAGACAGACAGAAGACGGACATTTTGCTGTTAAGACGTGTGAACAGAGTGAGTAGAAATGTATTGATTTATTATTTATATTATTAAACCACACTGATTGGTTCATGTCAAGTTATTTATTATTTATATTATTAAACCACACTGATTGGTTCATGTCAAGTTATTTAGAAAATGTTTCCTTATATTATCTGACAATGTGGCCTTTGTTTAAAATACTTCATAAAAGTATACATACTTTAGTTTGTAAAGTATAAAGTATAAATACTTTAGTTTGTTGTAGAGTATAAATGTATAAACACTTTAGTTAGAGTATAAAGTATAATACTTTAGAGTATAAAGTATAAATACTTAAGTTAAAGTATAAAAGTATAAATACTTTAGTATTGATTCATGATAAAGACCACATTAAGCTCAGATGTATACTTCATGGTACCACGGTGTCTCGTACTGAAATGAGCAGATCTACAAGTTCACAGAACATCACTGACGCCACACGAGGTGAGCTTGTAGATCTGCTATTTCCGCTTCATGAAACCGTTATGCAACAGAGTGTCCTGGAACGACCCCTCATCGTGTGTGTGTGTGTGTGTGTGTGTGTGTGTGTGTGTGTGTGTGTGTGTGTGTGTGTGTGTGTGTGTGTGTGTGTGTGTGTGTGTGTGTGTGTGTGTGTGTGTGTGTGTGTGTGAGGGACCCCTCAATCATGGGAGAATCCCCCGGGAGTCCCGAACCACAGGTTGAGAACCAGTGTTGTGATCTGGTTTAAGGCTGCTTTCATTTCCTGTAAACTGCATGTTGTTCACAACAGGCAGTTTGGTTTCCGTCTAAAGCGCAGAAAACACTAGAAGAAGTGGCGTCACTTTGAGTGGGGGTTGGGGTTCCCCCCGTTTGTTTCTCCAATCCCTATTAACATGCTGGAGTAGCCAAGTGTAGTCTTGCCAGTCGCTAATAGTTGGACTAAAAGATGCATTTACCAAACTAATTTTCCAGAAGCAAAACTACTCCGGATCAAGGGGTTTATTAGGTAGGCCCTAAAAGTATGTCCTTGAGCGCAGGGGAATATTTTGGGTTAAAACTGAATCCGGTTTGATCTTTCTGGCCAAATTGTAGTCCTTTGGGGACTACAACATGACGTGTTGTGGTTTCTGCTCCAGACCGGTTACAACCCCGAAAAGTGAAGTGATCCCAGACTACATTTCCTGTAGTTACCACACGCACACAGTTTACTGTATGTCACATGACTTCAGCACAGTGTTGTAATGTTTGCTGTTATGTTCTCTGCACGCAAAGCTGTCGCAGTACGGAGCATATGATAATGAGCAGTGGTTTGGAGGACAAACTGCTTTGAACAGCTTCCATGTACATGGATCTCCATATACAGGTATCAGGGATCTCCATATATGGGTATCAGGAATCTCCATATATGGGTAACTGGTCCGATATATATTAATAAAGGATAAAATAAAATAAAAGTCCATATATGGGCATTCCCAGATGATGCCCTGTTAGGGCAACCACACTAACAGAATCCATACTGTATATGGCCAAGACATAGTTTGTTGTTGATTACGTTTGATGCTGTGAAGGTATTTTTTGAAGTGTTAAAAAGGTGTTAAAAGTTAAATTGTCATTTCACTGACACTGACCTCAGGTGAAACGTGTGAATCTGTCACCTTCACATCACAGGAAAGAGGAAAAAACATGTTAAGCCCAAATAATACTTCATTGTATGGCAGAGTGTCAGTAAATGTAATCCAAGTATGTCCTGTTTATTTTCACCAAAGTATTTTCTTTCAGTCAGGACCGCTTTTAAACAATCGCGGGCCACAAGTACTGAAAATAGCAGATCTACAAGCTCACAGTGTTGCCATGTGACCCCATCCTACAGTTTGTAGATCTACTTTTGTGATTGCTAAATGTTTGCTCCAGAATAGATGATGTGGTTCACTCAATGAGACACACACGTCGCACAGTGATTTTGGCAGTCAGATTCAGTCCCTGTACTCTGTGATTACAACATCTCTGTCTCTCTCTCTCTCTCTGTGTGTGTGTGTGTGTGTGTGTGTGTGTGTGTGTGTGTGTGTGTGTGTGTGTGTGTGTGTGTGTGTGTGTGTGTGTGTGTGTGTGTGTGTGTGTGTGTGTGTGTGTGTGTGTGTGTGTGTGTGTGCGCGCGTGCATGTGTGTAGGTCTTGCTCTACCATGAGTGGCTCAGTGGAGAGAGAGGAGTCGGACCCCTCCTCTAAAGACATCCTGAGTGACAGGTCTGTCTTTGATTGATTGATTGATTGATTGATTGATTGAAGAGCTTATTAGCAGTTTGATTGGAAACAGATATTTCTCAGTGACATAGCGTATCTCTATAAAGATGTGCATATTTAATATAGTGTAATAATGATTGATTAAAGAGTTTATTAACAGTTTGCAATAGGAAAAAGTTAAATGACAGCACAAATCTCTGGTACAAGGTCAACTTAAAGGAGATCCTAGAAAGCCTTAAACCTTATTTACACAGCAACCACTTTATGTATCTCATATAACATTGAAAGACAGACAGATAGAACACAATACTATGCATAGGATAACATCAATTACAATTTAAGCAGAAAAGAAAATAATAAAAAAACAGGGCGATAAAAACAACAGATGGGGGTTTAGTCTATTTACAAGTCAGAATTAAGGTGACCTTTCAGACCAATTTTGAAGGAGGCTAGGGATTTGCACTCCTTTAAGGTCTGTCTGTCTGTCTGTCTGTCTGTCTGTCTGTCTGTCTGTCTGTCTGTCTGTCTGTCTGTCTGTCTGTCTGTCTGTCTGTTGAGCAAGCTGTAATGTGTAAGAGAGGTTAGACAGAGTGGATTGTAATGATTGAATAGAAATAAAGTAAATGATGTTGATGCTGTCTTTCTGTCAGGGTCCATCAGCAGAGAGCAGGGTCTCCTGTACCCAGCTGTGTCTCCATGAAGAGTGACAGGTCCATGGGTAAACCTATTCACTTCAAAGATGGACACCACTCTACTGATCCCAGGTCAGAATGTAAAACACATCATTTAGTTGTTATGAACTCTACTGATCCCAGGTCAGAATGTAAAACACATCATTTAGTTGTTATGAACTCTACTGATCCCAGGTCAGAATGTAAAACACATCGTTTAGTTGTTATGAACTCTACTGATCCCAGGTCAGAATGTAAAACACATCATTTAGTTGTTATCAACTCTACTGATCCCAGGTCAGAATGTAAAACACATCATTTAGTTGTTATCAACTCTACTGATCCCAGGTCAGAATGTAAAACACATCATTTAGTTGTTATGAACTCTACTGATCCCAGATCAGAATGTAAAACACATCATTTAGTTGTTATCAACTCTACTGATCCCAGGTCAGAATGTAAAACACATCATTTAGTTGTTATCAACTCTACTGATCCCAGGTCAGAATGTAAAACACATCATTTAGTTGTTATGAACTCTACTGATCCCAGGTCAGAATGTAAAACACATCATTGAGTTGTTATGAACTCTACTGATCCCAGGTCAGAATGTAAAACACATCATTTAGTTGTTATGAACTCTACTGATCCCAGGTCAGAATGTAAAACACATCATTGAGTTGTTATGAACTCTACTGATCCCAGGTCAGAATGTAAAACACATCATTTAGTTGTTATGAACTCTACTGATCCCAGGTCAGAATGTAAAACACATCATTTAGTTGTTATGAACTCTACTGATCCCAGGTCAGAATGTAAAACACATCATTGAGTTGTTAACTCTACTGAACTTTTTGAGCTTTCTGTCCAGGACCACACCAAGGTTTCTAGCAGTTGGAACCGAAGTCACCAATACATTATCTATGGAAATAGTGAGATCTTGCATGGGGCAAGACTTAGCTGCAAATGTGCAAATGATTAGAACATAAAACAGAGTATTCTACTAGTGTTCCCTCCCTGTCCAATCAATAGCTGTATGTGTGCAGTTTGTGAAAAGATAATTGAACCTACGGCCACTCTGACCCATAAACTACACCTAGTTTACATTTGTTTTACTTGACTAAAGAACCACTTAAAAATCCTGGGATCTTTTAGTGTTTTTAGAATGTTACAGTGGTAGCATGGCTCCCCCTACTGGCCAGTGGAGGAACATGAAGCTGACTGTTGAATTGAAACCCATGGAACTTTACTCTCTTATGCTTGAATAATGGGACGTTACAATGAAGAATATTGTTTTCAATCACCTGCTGATTGAAGACATTGTTGTGGTGTTGTTTTTGTATGTTTCCAGAAGTCTTCACCACAGAGCAGAGTCTCGAACACCCAGCTGTGTGTCTATGAAGAGTGACAAGTCTATGGGAGAACCTCCTGTCTTCAGTGAACCTGGACCTCCACACACACAGTATGTCAATCCTCCTGAGCTTCTATACAATATACAGTATGTACAGCAGGGGTTGACAATAGGCGGCCCGCGGGCCAAAACTGGCCCCCCCAAAATAATTTCTGGCCCCTCTGATTATTTTGAGAATTACATTATTTTTTTCCACAAACGTCGCAAACGTCCCGTTGAACACATGAGTTCAACGGGACTCGGGAGCCGGAGCCGGAAGGCAGGCAGAGATGGGACGTTCACGAACGAATCGGCTCTTTTGAACGGCTCTTTTAAATGAACGATGGGATCCGGTTCTTAGTCACGGGACACAGAGTACTGACTGAATAGTGAGTGAACAGATTCAGAATCAACGGATCATCCACAGCCCATCGGACCTATCATTACAGCACACAGCACGTTCCAGCTAGTGTGGCTTTATGGCTCAGCCCGCAGCAGGCGGAACAGCCATGAGCCAAACAAGAAAACGCAGCACAGGTGCTGTTTTCACAGACTGTTGTTGCTTTTTTACAAAGTTGAATTTTCAATATGGTAGGATGGTTGTTGTTGTAGCATTGGGTGCCTCAAGCTACTGAGTGCTCACAAGACAAGATGACAACGCATCAATGGAGGAAAAAAAACGGGTCAAATGCGACTGTTTGGCGATATTTTGGTTTTAAACCCAATGCTTCAACACATCGACAAGACCTTGTGTTATCTAAGCCTGTTAATATTACAGTTTGCGATGCGCTTGTATTCTTTTCATCTTTTTTTCTTTTCTTTTTTCAGTGTATAGTTTTACTCCAATGAATTTTAGATTCGGTGACGTGTGAACGTGCACCTAATTTTGAGTCGTTGTCTGTCTTTTCAACAAACTGGAAACTGGAAACGATGAGCTTGTAATGTTCTTTTCTTTTCTTTTATTTTTTGTAACCATTGACATTAAAGTTGAAGTTCAACTATTCAATAATGTAGAGGAGATAAATCCAGAGTATGCTATTGTTCTGTAATGGACAAAAACATAAATGATTTTGAACTAAGTGACTTCACAATGATTATATGAATATTGTTATGATTCCAGAAGTCTTCACCACAGAGCAGAGTCTCCAACACCCAGCCTACTGTCTATGAAGAGTGACCAGTCTAAAGGAGGACTAATTCTTTTCAGTGATGAACCTGGACCTCCACACACACAGTATGTGATGTCAATCCTCCTATACAATATAACACTATAACATGACAAAGTGATCTCATGCTAAGTTAAATGTGCAAATTACCATAACAAATACATGTTCGTATTCAATCGCTATTAAGTTAGTGTTCAGTTTGTGAATGAAGCAAAATCACAAATCACATGAATGAAGCAAATCACAACAATATGAGGTTCAGTGGTGAAGTGATTGATTTTTTATCTCTGCCAGACTGAAGGCCATGCCACTGTCTGTCTGTCTGTCTGTCTGTCTGTCTGTCTGTCTGTCTGTCTGTCTGTCTGTCTGTCTGTCTGTCTGTGACTAATCTAGCAAACTACTAGATTGACAGAGCCAAATATCTTGTGCACACTGCCAGTAGGCCAAGGAAGCCACTCCCTGCATTATGTTTATATTTTCATGTGGTGCTATTCTGGCCCACTTTTTGACCTATAGTCTTGAAACTGTAGCCAAACCCATCCTGGTGGAGATATGCTCTCTGGTCTACTTATTGTCATGTCATGTTGGACAGTCATGGTGTCACATGTCATTTACATGTTCTGTTCCCAGTCTGGTTCTGTACAAACATTATGGACACAAGACATGAACTATCAGCATCCTTTATTGGAAACATTTCATCACATCTGCACTGAGCCAGTACACACACACACACACACACACACACACACACACACACACACACACACACACACACACACACACACACACACACAGCACCAAAACAATGTCACCACATGACGCACGGACGCACACACACAGAAAATATAGACGAGGAAATAGATTGGAATATCTATCTACAGTATCTATCTAGCTGTCTGTCTGTCTGTCCATACTTCAAACTACTTTGTATTACTGTTTCTATTGCTATTTGTTGTATTTTGTTCTTGTTGTTTCAACATTGAAGAGCCCAAACAGTTCTACTCTCTCATACTACATTTCATTCACATGATAAATGTATAAACATTTGTATGATTCCAGAAGTCACAGAGCAGAGTCTCCAACACCCAGCCTACTGTCTATGAAGAGTGACCAGTCTAAATATGAACCTCCTGTCTTCAGTGATGAACCAAAGTATGTTAATCCTCTATACAATATACTGTATAACACTATGATGCACATGATGAAGTGATATCATTGCGACCGTAGGTCGCATTTACTATCAAACCCTGCACAAAGTGTAAGTAACTCCGTCCGTCCGTCCCTCCGTCTGTCTGTCAGTCTGTCTGTCACACCTCACACGTCACACTCTTGCCCTGCTCATATCTCCGCAACCGTTGGCCCGATCCATGCCAAATTTGGAACACACGTTCCTTGCCTGCCAAACTACAACCTCCAAGGACCCCCGGAGCTCCAGGGACCCCCAGGTCCCTGGGGGACCCCCAGATGTAAAAAAATGACCAAATGTGCTAAACTGACCAAATGACCACCCCACCGGGGCTGCTCACGGGGAATTCCCGGGGACCACCGACTCCTGGTGCTCCAGAACGGATGCAAAAGTGGTGGCGCCCCCAGTGGAGGACCCCCTACACTGCAGCTCACATAAAATGCCGTAACTCCGGCTAGGAGCGACCGGGACAGCCGGGGCCGGTACCTATTCGTCCGCCTTGCCGGCACGGAGACCCCACCCCTCATTTCTCACATGGCCCTCTTCTAGCGCCACCATGAGGCCGATTCTTGCAAAACACATTTTTGGACACTGCTCCTACAATTCTTGCCCTAAAATCACGCAAATCGGTACACAGTATGTCTACACTCATGTCATCAACATGGATCAGGAAGATTTTGGCAAAACACATTTTTGCCCTATTTGTGGAGATAAGTGACCTACGGTCGCTTATCTCCCGATTAGGGAGCCTTACTGGTGTTAAGTTATACGTAAAAGTATATCAGCCCGTCGTGTCCATATAAGCCATAATGACCAAGCAGCAAGACCTTATAGCACTTATTACCCGGCTAATAAATAAAATTAATAATTTGACATAAAACTAAAAACAAAACAAAGTATTTCCTTGTTTACAGACGGCTGAAAGTGCGTCGCCCCCCAGCGCAACACATCGCCTTGGAAAACAAGGAAGTGCTGATCAAATAGAATCCATTTTCTGTTACTGCGTCGTCTATTTCTCGCCTCAAATGTTTTTAAAACATTCTTCAGAGCAACGTTTGGTTGTAAATGACGGTGTGTGTTTGTTGCGACCGTAGGTCGCATTTACTACAGAAACCTCCACCGGCTGTCTGTCTGTCTGTCTCTCCGTCCGTCACACGTCACACTTTTGCCCTGCTCATATCTCCACAACCGTTGCCCCCATCCATGCCAAATTTTGCACACACACTCCTTACCTGCCAAACTACAACCTCCAAGGACCCCCGGAGCTTCAGGGACCCCCAGGTCCCTGACCCCCAGGTGTAAAAAATGACCAAATGTGCAAAAATGACCAAATGACCACCCCAACGGGGCTGCTCATGGGGAATTCCTGGGGACCACCCACTCCTCGTGCTCCAGAACGGATGCAAAAGTGGTGGCGCCCCCAGTGGAGGACCCCCTCCACTGCAGCTCACATAAAATGCCGTAACTCGGGCTAGGAGCGTCCGGGAGAGCCGGGGCCGGTACCTATTCGTCCGCCAAGGCAACGCGGAGACCCCACCCCTCATTTCTCACATGGCCCTCTTCTAGCGCCACCTTCAGGCCGATTTCTAAAACACATTTTTGGACACTGCTCCTACAGTTTTTGCCCTAAAATCATGCAAATCGCTACACAGTATGTCTACACTCATCCCATCAACATGAATCTGTCCCATATAGCGCCACCTTCAGGCCGATTTTTAAAAACATATTTTTGGACACTGCTCCTACAGATTTTGCCCTAAAATCACGAAAATCACTACACAGCATGTCTACACTCATGTCATCAACATGGATCAGGAAGATTTTGGAAAAACAAATTTTTGCCCTATTTGTGGAGATAAGCGACCTACGGTCGCTTATCTCCCGATTAGGGAGTCTTACTGGTTTACATGGCTGCCATGTTGGATACGGCACTAAATCCACGCAGTGCAGCCTGAATACAGCAGCTGCTCTGAGCCTTTGATTAGGCAGCGGTGAATTATAGAGCGGAGCGGTCATTATACGCCTATAATTCACAGCTGATTTCAGCGCTCGACCAATCAGAATCAAGCATCCAAACAAGCCGGGTAATAAATATTGATATTATATTAGTCATTGTCTATATTCATAATAAGTTGTCTTCTCCTCCACAGAGAGAGGAAGACGGGTCGTGTTGTGACAGAGCAGGAGAGATCCAGAACCACAGCTGGACTGAAGACACCCAGTCACACCAGCAGTGGTACATTAATTAACACAGTTAATAACTGAAATGTTTGAAATGACAGAAGACATTGTCAGACTAAATGTCCACAATGTGTCATCAGTATCCATGTTTAAATAATGATGCTAAACATGAATCAACTATGAAAACCAGTGATCCACTGTTGTTTCTTTTGACAGTTTTTTTTTTTTTTTTACAATTTGTAGATTTTGTGGAGGGCTTTAACCCCATTATGTGGTTTAGTGGAGACCCTCAGGGCTCTATACTAGTCTCTTTTCTGTTTGCATATCTTGATTCTTCGCTGAAAATAGCAGATCTACAAGCTTATAGATAAGCTTGTAGATCTGCTATTTTCTGTAATAGTTTCCCACAGAATACAGAAGCTGGGGTTTAAGTGGTTAAATTAATAATGTGTATACAATGTGGCTAACAACAACAACAGCCACCGGCAAACGCCGCCAGCTCGGCTCCAGACGCCCCTGCAATCACAACAAGCGGCCACCGAGCTGTTAGCTTGGCTCCATCTACCTCCACCAGTGTTCCGATGGCTGCTCGGTCTCGACCTGATGACAACAACGGCGACAAGCGGTCCAACGTTACCACCAGCTCCCGAGGCTGTGGCCACCGAGCCTAGAAGTCTCATAAAAGGAGCTAGACCGCTGGACATCGGCCCCGCTATACCACCAACGCCTGGAGCTGTGGCCACCGTGCCTAGAGGCCCCGGGCAGCGGGACACCGGCCCGAGGACATCGCAGGATCCCGAGGCTGACTACACCGAGCCCAGAAGTCTCTTGGAAGGAGCTGGGCCGCTGGACATCGGCCCCGCTATACCACCAACACCTGGGGCTGTGGCCACCGTGCCTAGAGGCCCCGGGCAGCGGGACACCGGCCCGAGGACATCGCAGGCTCCTGAGGCTGACTACACCGAGCCCAGAAGTCTCTTGGAAGGAGCTGGGCCGCTGGACATCGGCCCCGCTATACCACCAACACCTGGGGCTGTGACCGCCGTGCATAGAGGCCCCAGGAAGCGGGACAGAGGCCCAAGGACATCGCAGGCTCCCGAGGCTGTGGCCGTCGTGCCTAGAAGTCTCATTAAAGGAGCTGGGCCGTCATCTGGGACATCATCATCATCATTAGCTGGGGTGACCACCGTGTCTAGAAGTCTCTGCACCGGAGCTAGGCCGGTGGCCACCAGCAAGAATAATCCAGCTCTGGACAATGACACAACACGGTCCCCCCCTCACCCGCAACCCCCAAAGCCACCGATGGCTAAGGTAAAATACAGAAACCCAGTCTTTAAAAAACACAGAAAATGTAAATTTTTTAAAACACTAAACCAAGCTAAAATTGTGTGGGACCCCTTATGTAAACCCAAAGGTTTGTTCTGTGGCCATCTAAACATCCAAAGTATGGTAAATAAGCACAGTGAACTAGAAAATCTGCTTGTAAACTCTAACATTGACTGTTTAGGACTGACGGAAACATGGTTAAAGCGGTCATCCCCAGATGCCTTAGTGAGCATGCCTGGTTACAAGGTGTTCAGAAGGGACAGAGTAACTGGAAAGGGTGGGGGGGCCTTGCTTTATATCAAGAACACCTTACAATGTAAGCAAATTGTATGGCCCACTGAGATCCAGGCCGAATGTGTAGGTGTAGAAATTACACTATCCACAGAGATGAAGTTCACTCTAATTTGCTTATACCGTCAGCCATCAGCTAAAGTAGAAGTATACGACCAGCTAAAGACCATCCTCACGGCGTGTGATTTTAATCAAGAAGTAATACTAATTGGTGATACAAATGTTAACTGGGACGATAAAAAAATAAGGAAAAATCTTAAACTGGTAACAGACCACTATAATCTGACCCAATTAATAGAGCAACCTACAAGAATAACCAGTCACTCAGCAACCAAGATAGATTTACTGTTTTCAAATAAAGTGGAAAGAATCGCTAAAACATTTAACTTCGTGACAGGTCTCTCTGATCACAACATAATATTCTTTTCCAGAAAACTCTCAAAACAGGCGTTTAGCAAAGCTCAGTCCCAGCCTATAGTCAAAACAATCCCAAAACATCTGCAACATAGCCTTGAGGTTGCCCTACAAGGGCTAGAGTGGGATGATCTACACTCATGTGATGATGTTGAGACCGGATGTAATATCCTGCTTTCCAAAATTGGCAGGGTAATGGAATCTTTCACCAGAGGTGGTAACCAGAGGAAAGTGAGAAAAATTACTCTACCTTGGGTCGATAAAAAATGTAGAGATCAAATGAAAACCAGAGATTTACTGCTTAAAAAGGCATTAAAATCTGGCCTGACAATGGACAGACAGCTATTCACACATGCTAGAAACAAAGTCACAAATTTCTTAAGGAGGGCTAAAGCTGGATTTTATATCTCCATCATAGAGAGTGCCAGAGGAAATGGAAAAAAAGTGTGGGAATACATAAATAAACTGACAGGGAAATACTATAAGCAGGATAATAACAACTTAGAACTTAAAATAGATAATGTCCTGGTGAAAGATCCCCACACGCTTGCTAGCAATCTAATGCTGTTTTTTCTAAACTCTGTGTATGAAATCACACAGTTGTTCAGACCCTCTAAGTTTGTTTCACGCCCTGTTCAAAATGATCTCCCCATTTTTAATTTGGAGGAA
The DNA here is from genome assembly GCF_963921795.1 of Nannobrachium achirus. Classification (NCBI taxonomy): domain Eukaryota; kingdom Metazoa; phylum Chordata; class Actinopteri; order Myctophiformes; family Myctophidae; genus Nannobrachium; species Nannobrachium achirus. Next base: position 52,636,475 of record NC_137830.1, read on the forward strand.
GTCACAGAAAACGAGGTGACAAACATTGTCAGATCACTGAAAGCATCCAAAGCTAAAGATGCACACGGGCTTGACACAAACTTTCTTAAAACAAATATTGTATCTCTGGTGGCACCAATCACACATCTGGTAAATCTGTCCATAAGAAAATGCACTGTCCCAACTCAGTGGAAAGCTGCTGTTATAACACCTATATTCAAATCTGGCTCAAAAACGGACATATCAAACTATAGACCCATAAGCATCTTACCTGTTATATCAAAAGTGGCTGAAAAGTGGATTGTAAAGTCTATTGTTAAACATCTAGACAAAGGCTACACCCCTCTGCATCCTATGCAGTTTGGGTTTCGAGCCTTCCACTCCACTGAGTCAGCAAATTGCTTATTCATTGAAAAGCTAAAGTGTGCTTTGAACAAGGCCCCCTGCGCAATGGCAGTATTTTTAGATTTCAAGAAAGCATTTGACTCTGTCAGCCATCAGGTCCTCTTGTCCAAACTAACACATTTCAACTTGTCCCCAGAGGCCATCAAATGGTTTACATCATACCTATCAAATAGAGAACAGTGTGTAAGCATAAATGGCATCAAGTCTCCTTATCACACTTGCTCGGTTGGTGTCCCCCAGGGATCAATAGTAGGACCAATTCTGTTTTCTCTGTTCATAAACGACCTACCTGATGTATGTAAAGATGTACATATCCAGATGTACGCAGATGATGCGGTTATACTGACTCATGGAAAGAGCTATGCAGAGGTGTCAACGGTTTTAACTTCTGTTCTGACCAGCGTTCAGGACTGGCTTACAGACTCATGCCTGCTCCTGAATGCAAAAAAGACGGTCTGCATGGCTTTTTCCAAAAGACCAGTTGTGATGGAGTCATCAAATGTGTTTCTGGGTGGAGAGGAACTTGAACTTGTGCCAGAGTTCAAGTACCTCGGGGTCATGTTAGACTCAACCCTAACCTTTAAAAAACATGTAAAAAAGGTTACAAACACAATCAAGTTCAACCTTCAGAACTTTAAACAAATCAGACCTTGTTTGGCAGTTAGTGCTGCTAAATCTTATCTCCAATGCATGATCCAATCACACATTGAGTACTGTTTCACAAACTGGTCTTGCACAGGTATAACGATTCTCAAACCCATTGAACAGCTATATAAGAGTGCGCTTAAGGTATTCGATAGGAAACCCCGCTCATATCACCATTGTAATATTCTTCAGAGGTACCGTTTTTTGAGTTTCGCTAATTTTAAGGTATTTAAACAGGTCAGTATCATATATAAGACCCTAAATGGTCTATGCCCACCTCCCCTAAAGGAATTCATAAAAAGGAAGCCCGATAGAGGACTCAATACTAGAGCAATCACTAGAGGGGATTGCGAAGTACCGTACCGGGTAACCGCTTTTGGAAAAAACACCCTTTCAGTGCAGGGATGTTCAATCTGGAATGACCTACCTCTAACAATAAGAGACTGTTTGTCATTTCCATCCTTCAAGTTCAATCTAAAAAAATGGTTAGTTGACAATCAAACCTGTGACCATGTATAGTTTTAAGAGTACAGCCCATGTCATGTACGTATATTTTTAAACTTTTCTTTTCTAATGTAGGGTACTGTTAGTAATATGTGTTGTTTTTGTTGTTTTCTCTTGGTTGAGGAAAAATAGTATTTGTATGTATGTTCTTAGGCGCCCTCTCCTAATGTAGGGTTACTGTTTGTTGGTATGTATTGTTTTGTCTTCATGTGGGGACTACGGATGAAATTTAGCATTCTTGCTAATTCCGGCTTATTTACATTGCTTTCATGTAGTGTTCATTAATATGCATTGTCCCGTCTAAATAAACAAATAAAGTAAAGTAAAGTATACACAGCTGTGAGGATGTAAAGTTATAAATTCAACTGAATGTTTAAAATGTCTTCATTGTCTTCTCATAGCAGGTGTCAGTCCACAGGAGGTTCTAAAGGTTTATAAGGTCGGTTTGAACCGTCTTGATCGTGTGACATACGTCACTGAAGTGCCCTCCCTCAGCAGCATCTACACAGAGCTCTACCTCTCAGCGGGAGAGAGTGAAGGGGTTAATACCCAACATGAGGTCTGGCAGCTTGAGAGAGCTTCCAAGAAGAAGACCCTCCATGACCAACCAATCAAATGCTGTGACATCTTTAAGCCCCTCCTCCTTGGCAGAGATAAACCAAACAGAAGAGTTCTGACCAAGGGCATCGCTGGCATTGGAAAAACCTTCTCTGTGCGTAAGTTCACTCTGGACTGGGCAAGGGGTTTGGAAAATCAAGATGTCATTCTCCTGGTTCCCTTCTCATTCCGGGAGCTGAACCTGGTCAGAGATGAGCAGCACAGTCTTCTCTCACTGATCCATCGTTTCCACCCAGAATTAAAGAAGGTCACATCAGAGCAGCTCGCTGTCTGGAAGGTTGGCCTCATCTTTGATGGTCTGGATGAAAGCAGGTTTCCGCTGAAATTCGAGAACATTCGCATTGGTTCTCATGTCTTCCAAGAGAATGACATTGTTTCTGATGTCACAGTGACATCATCAGTGGGCTTGCTGTTGACAAACCTCATCAAGGGGAATCTGCTCCCCTCAGCCCTCCTCTGGATAACCACCAGACCTGCAGCAGCCAATCAGATCCCTCCTGATTGTGTTGACATGGAGACAGAAGTACGAGGGTTCACGGACCCCCAGAAGGAAGAGTTCTTCAGGAAGAGATTCAGTGATGATGAGAAGCTGGCCAGCAAAATCATCTCACACATGAAGACATCAAAGAGCCTCCACATCATGTGTCACATCCCAGTCTTCTGTTGGATCACTGCTACCGTTCTGGAGGACATGTTGAAGACAGACGAGACAGACAAGCTGCCCAAGACCCAGACTGCCATGTACAGCAGCTTCCTGTGCGTTCAGACCAAGAGGAAGAATCTGAAGTATGACAAAACGGATGAGGTTAATCAACAGCATTCAAGCTCAGTAAAGGGTGATGGTGACAGGGCGATGAGTCAAAAACCAAGAGAAAATTCCTGGTTGACCTGGTTGAAGACCACGACACAAAGACTGCTGGGAGTGAGTTCAACAACTAGCAATCGTCCAATGTCCAACCCTGACAAGGAGGTTCTTCTGATGTCCAACACTGACAGGGAGGTTCTTCTGAAGCTGGGCAGGCTGGCGTTTGAACATCTGGAGAAAGGTAGCATGATGTTCTACCAAGAAGACCTGGAAGAGTGTGGTCTTGATGTGAAAGACGCCTCGCTGTACTCAGGAGTGTGCACAGAGATCTTCAAAGAAGAGATTGTTCATTCTGAGAGAAAGGTCTACAGCTTTGTTCATCTGAGCATCCAGGAGTTTCTGGCTGCAGTCTACCTGTTCCACTGTTACACACAGAGGAACATGAAGGTACTGAAGACATTCCTGGGAGTTGATGTCAGTACCTTGGAAGACTTCCTGAAGAGAGCCTTTGAAAAATCCACGAAGAGTAAGAATGGTCACCTGGACCTCTTTGTCCGCTTCCTTCATGGTCTCTCACTGCAGTCCAACCAGAGTCTGTTAGGAGGTCTTTTGGGTCAGACAGTGGAGAGTCCAGAGAGCATCCAGAGAGTCATCGACAACCTGAAGAAGATGAAAGATCAAAGGTTCTCTCCTGACAGATGTATCAACATCTTCCACTGTCTGATGGAGATGAACGACCACTCACTGCATCAGGAGATCCAACAGTACCTGGAGTCAGGGGACAGATCAAAGACAACACTGACTCACTCCCAGTGTTCAGCTCTGGCCCACATGCTGCTGACGTCAGAGGAGGTTCTGGATGAGTTGGACCTGGACAAATACAGTACAACATCAGACTGGGGGAAATCCAGACTGGTCCCAGCTGTGAGGAACACCAGAAAGGCTCGGTTAGTAGTCATGTGAATAGAAAACCTATTAGAATAGAATCAATCTACTATCCAATCTACATTTAACACTATAAGTAAAAATGATGGTTAATTGCCACCGAAGGTCGCAGCTTTTGTATGATAAACGGCACATCATGTCTCCATCTGTCCGTCTGTCTGTCTGTCTGGACGCGTGCACTTTTTTACAGTCTATGGGTTTGCCGCTCTGACATCACACACATGCTGCGACCGCTGTGAGGTCGCTTATCGCCCTTAGGCGTCTAAAATATCCAATAAAAATCAGGTCTGGTGGTATTGTGTTTATGTGCAAATAAAGGACAGTCCTATTAAAAAGGATCAATGGCTAATAAGACATTAATACATTGACCTCTGTAACTAAAATGAAAACAGCTTAAATATATAATAAAGTAATGTTACAGTGTAGTTAAATGAAACAGACAGGAGTTATACTGTTATGACTTAATGTGCAACATTGTTTTCTCACTCAACAAATATTAGAAGCAGACATTGTGAAAATAGCCGATCTATGCTCACAACGCCTTGCGTTGTTAGGCGTTGTGAGCATGTAGATCTGCTATTTTCACAACAGAACCGTGTTATACAAAATGTAATGCCTCAACTCTTAGTGCTCGTCAGGGTGGGGGTGGGGGGTCCCCCAGTTAAAATATGATAATTTTGGGGGTCCCCCAGTTAAAATATGATTTATTTTGGGGGTCCCCCAGTTAAAATATGATTATTTTGGGGGTCCCCCAGTTAAAATATGATTATTTTCGGGGTTGCGGTCTGAAAATGTTGAGGACCACTGCAGTAGCTCCTCTAACCAAACGCTTATGTGATTTATTCACACAAAAACACTGTGTGTGTGTGTGCGTGCGTGCGTGCGTGCGTGCGTGCGTGCATGCGTGCGTGTGTGCGCGCGCGCCAATTAACAAGTATAGTCGTTATTGGCAGTAAAAGAGTTACATTAATTATTTCCATGGACATTAAATCATTGTTTTATTTGATGACCTTCCGGTCCTGGCATTTGACCTTTGTGCCCTCAAAACATTGACAACACCAAAGGTCAAGTGGTCTTGACCCTAGAATGACTAAACTCCTATGAACATAAAATAACCATTAAAGACGCACACATTAATAAACAGTTCAAATGTTCACATTAGTGTTCCTCCTGGTTTAAGTGGAAATGCTTCTGGTGCTGCGTTGATACAACCCTCACCATGTGATTCATGTGATTCGTTGGCATTCATATTTGGGGTTGAATGATTTTTTTCTTTTTCATGATGTTGGATTTTCTTTTTCCTTGAACATCTCTGTTTTTACATATTCTACATTTACAGACTTGTTGGCTGTCTTCTCGAGGAGCCAGAATATGAAATTGTGACTTCAGCTCTCAGCTCTAATCCTTCACATCTCAGAGAATTGGATCTCAGTCATAACAACGTGAAGGATTCATTCATGGAACTCATCTCTGCTGGATTAAAGAGTCCACATTGTGAACTGGAGATACTGAGGTCAGATTAATTAACCAGCATTATTTAGATTAGTTCTGTTTTATTATTTATTGTTTGATTCTAATAAGAGGAGTGTGTATTAAGTTGACATCAAGGTAGAATCATGATACGGTCAGAGTTGGTGTTGGTTAGTCCTCACTCTGGCATCACATCACAATGATACGCTACAGTAAATACAATATGTGATCCATCATGGCTGCTAGGGAATTATCACGTCCACTTACACAATCATTGAGTGTCAAACTGGTGTAAACACAGACTGGAACGTTTGCTGGTTCCCCAGCCCACCAGCACCAGCAGTCTGTTGTCTGTTTCATTTAGTCAACAAGGATGATATCATGGAAACCCACACTAACTAGAACAAATAATAAAACATAATAAGAAGCAATGTAATATTTATATATGTGTACTTTTTAATAACTATATTTGATTACCATGCTGGTAACTACCATGTCTCTGCCTGCCTGTTCTTTCCATCTCTTTGGTCCCTCCTCCAAAACTCTGATAATCAATCCAGATATGTAATCTTTAATTACAGACTTGCTGGCTGTCACATCACACAGACAGGATTTGACATCCTGCTCTCAGCTCTCAGATCTAATCTTTCCCATTTGAGAGAATTGGACATCAGTTTCAACTGCCTGCAGGAATCACAAGTGGAGCAACTCTCTGCTCTACTGAAGAGTGCAGAGTGTAGACTGCAGATCCTGAGGTAAATAAATAGTGTGTTTTCTCTCTGTGTGGATCTCTACTTGAACATCAACAGCACTTTGTTAAATATGGATTTCTCTGCAGGTTGTCAGGATGTGGGCTCACAGAGGAAGGCTGTTCTTCTCTGGCTTCAGCTCTGACCTTCAACCCCTCCCATCTGAAACAGCTGGACTTGAACTTCAGCCACTTAGGAGGCTCTGGTCTGAAGAAGCTCTCTGCTGCACTGGAGACTCTGAAGTGAGTAGACTTGGACTGTGTCCATGTTGGTTAGTGCAGTGTTTCCTTACAATGTTGAACTGGAGACTCTGAAGTGAGTAGACTTGGACTGTGTCCATGTTGGTTAGTGCAGTGTTTCCTTACAATGTTCAACTGGAGACTCTGAAGTGAGTAGACTTGGACTGTGTCCATGTTGGTTTATAGTGCAGTGTTTCCTTACAATGTTGAACTGGCCAGGTGGGAGGGGGCTTCTTTCTTGGCTCTCTTTATCAAAGTCAGTATGGAACTCTGTAAATAAATGATGCCCACCGTGTTCTAGGACAGTGGTTCTCAACCTTTTCAGGCCGCGACCCCCAAAATAATCATATTTTAACTGGGGACCCCAAAATAATCATATTTTAACTGGGGACCCCCACCCTGACGAGCACTAAGAGTTGAGGCATTACATTTTGTATAACACGGTTCTATTGTGAAAATAGCAGATCTGCATGCTCGTTGCGAGGCGTTGTGAGCATGTAGATCTGCTATTTTCACAATTTGGCCAATGTTTAATTTGTCATTTTAGAGCAGGGTTGCCGAAAAGCTAGATGGTGATCACCAAGGGTGTGCAGGTAGACCACATGACATGCCTCTAAAAACATATAATTAAAATATAAAAAGAATATGTCAATATGACATCAAGAAGGGCCTGTCAGCTCCCTTCATGGCTTCTAAAGTAGCATTACAAAGAATCCCAAAACCTAGCACTCCCATACAGAAAGGGATGAAGACATTTCCCCCAGTATTTTCCCATTTATTTCCCCCTTACAGTAAGTGTGTTTGTCTAAAATGTAACACCAGTGCTGCTATTCCAAAGCCCCCCTCAGGCCCTCAGCTAAAACATTTTGTATGGGTAGATCATGTTGAGCTAGTCATTTTAAAAGTAGATCTCACGTCAAAAACGTTTGGGCACCCCTGTTTTAGAGGTATTAAAAAGTCCTTAAATTGTCACTTTAGAAATGTGCAGATACCCTCTATACCAGCGCTACTCAACCCGCGGCCCGCGGGCCGCATGCGGCCCTTTCCGCATGTCTGTGCGGCCCGTCATGATCATGCCAATAAAAATATGATTTTTCTAAGCCTGTCAAAGTTAACGCGCAACGCAAAATGCGGTGATGTTTGAGCCTCGGTGGACTCCGTAGTCAGGAAGCGAATGCAGTCGAGTCAATGCATTATGCACAGAGCACAGACAGCTGTGTGGAGATGCAGGCGGCTACACTAGATCTATTGTACAACGAGACGGTCAGACAGACAAATATGCGGAGATTTTGCAGCAGGCTGCAGACAACCACAGTCGGGCTCACTGGAGTGGAGACGCATGACGGCTCGCGACCCGGACCGTCATGTTTTAGGCTAGTGAAGACGTACTTGTCTCTGCCTCCGTGACTCCGCCAGTCAGCACCGACAGACAGTGCACACATTCCAACAGATCGTAGCAGCCAGGGAACTATGCTTGTACCCCAAATGGGGAAGTTTTCTCATGCCAATAACGCTCCTTTTCATTAATAGGACGGATTTAAAATAAATGGACGTTTATACTTATTATTCAATCACTCAAACGCCAGCATCCCTATTCTTGGGGGACATTCACCAAAAATAGCCGATCTACAAGCTCACCACAGGATGCATTTTGAGCTTGTAGATCGGCTATTTTTGGTTAAGAGTTGTTGTTGTATGGAAAAATAACTCAAGTACAGTTCAACTCAGCCAGTAGTTTGTAAAACAGTTTGATGCTTTGAGCTTAAACACAACTAACTGCTCATTGAAGGAGAGCTCAAAGCATCAAACTGTTTTACAAGCACAGAAGCCCACAACTGGGCTTGAACTGTACTTGAGTTATTTTTATTTTTAACAACTCTTAACCAAAAATAGCCGATCTACAAGCTCACAATGCATCTTGTGGTGAGCTTGTAGATCGGCTATTTTTGGTGAATGTCCCCCAAGAATAGGGATGCTGGGGTTTGAGTGATTGAATATAAACGTCTATTTATTTTAAATCTATCCTATTAATGAAAAGGAGCGTTATTGGCATGAGAAAACAAACCTTTACATTGCCAAAGTTCACTAGTCTTGCATACCCAGACACGGGCGGTTACAGTTGAACTAGTTCTGTTAATTTTCACTTCACATTTTGTGAATAAAGCCTAATTTGATAACATTTGATCATTTCTTCATTCCATCCATGACAATCTTTTGGTTCAATGAGGTTTGGCCTGGCTTATATAGATGGAAATGTGGCTGTTTTCTGGGTGTTTCCTTAATTATTAGACTTGTCATAAGTGTGTTACAAAATCATTGTAAATGTCCAAAATGGGACCGTCATTTTTAGCTTGCGGCCCTTTGGACTTTTGGTATTTTGCTGAGTGGCCCCTGAGCCATCTTAAGTTGAGTAGCCCTGCTCTATACACTTGAACTTTATGCTGGTTTGTTTACTGTTGAGTGAGAAAACAATGTTGCTCATTAAATGAATCATCTGGGTGTTACGCCCACAGGGCCTAGGGATGTTTGCAGGGGTAACAAAGGCAAGGTGGTATGTGCCAAAAAGTAATTTTATTTACAATAAGCAGAGATAATACAGTTAAATGTGACTTTATAGGTTGCCTTCCTTCAGTGGTGAGACAGGGCGGGGCGGGCACCCAACATAGGAAATGAACAAACACAATTCTACTCCTGAGCTAACAATGTTAATTCCCAAACTAACTGACTTCCTAACACCCAAACACTTCCCTACCTGACTACACCATCTACTCTAACCAAAACGTGTACACAGTGGTAACCCCGCCCATAAGTGATTTAACAGAGTGAATACTACAGTGAAGAAATACTTACTATCTTACCCCTGCTCACCACTGTTAACGTGGACTCTCAGAAGAGCAACCTGTACACAACACCAAAAGGCTAACAAAAGATGGCTATGTTTTACACCTGCTCCGGTGGGCACGCTGTCACTAAGCTACCCTCATAGCTTCAAGACTGAGTGACAGCGGCCATGACTGAGTTCTTCATGGAGCTTTTATAGGGGGCGGACCAGACGGACAGAGCGCTGATTGGCTGGAGGTGGCAGAGTGACAGGAACCCTCCTCCACTCGTAATGGCAGCAGGAATCTTCAGACAGGGACCTAGACAGGCGTGCACACCCAATATAGAACCCAATGCAGATCCCCACTCCAATGGCTCTAGCCTTTATTAACCCTGTCCGTAACACTGGGGACCCCCCAAAATAATTTGGGGGTCCCGACCCACAGGTTGAGAACCACTGTTCTAGGAGAACAGATCTTTAGTGTGAGCTGGAGGTCATTCCAAGAGGTTTGGACACTAAAACAAAACAGTGTTTTTACCAGTTCAGTGTCATAGCAAAAGGAACAGAACTATGTCAGCTAGTGGAGACAGTGTGTTAGACAGTCAGACATTGATTCATTGTTGTTCTATTTCCTACAGTGTGAATCATGGAGGAGAACACTGGATTAAACCTCAACTGCTTACAAGATGTGAGTGTCTGTCTGTCTGTCTGTCTGTCTGTCTGTCTGTCTGTCTGTCTGTCTGTCTGTCTGTCTGTCTGTCTGTCTGTCTGTCTGTCTTAGAGCCCTCTTCTGTCAGACACTCACACACACTGTGCGTCTACTCTGCGACTCTGAAATTTCTTATATAAATCGCCCTGTAATGATTCCCCGACCTCCCGTATCAGTTACGGTCGATGCGTGCGTACGTCTTTACTCTTTAGTACTGGACGTATTTTACGAGATGGCTTGTAAACCACGGGCAGAAAGCCGACAATAATATCAATATCTAATTGCTGTGAAGATATACAGTAACATAACAAACGGTGGGTGGAGGAAGAGTTCTTGCGTTGTGATGTGTGTGTAATTACTTGCTGTGCTGTTGTGTTGTGTTGACTTCTTTCTTTTAATCAGAGTGCAAGACGAGCACAGCTATAGAGGGCTGTACATACGTCTCCCAGTCTCCGTCCTCTCCGACCATATTTTCGTCGGAAAGTTTCGACTTTCTGACGTGCGTGCAGCTTTCCGAACTCAAATTAGGAGTAATCCTTTTCAGAAGTTGCAATAGATGTCATATTGTAGTTGAACCGGACCTTTCCGACGCAAATAATTAATTAAATAATAAGGTGACGGGCTTCGGGCCGGGCTCGGGCTTTAAATAACCAAACGGGCCAGGGGCCGAGCCTGTCTGTCTGTCTGTCTGTCTGTCTGTCTGTCTGTCTGTCTGTCTGCCTGCCTGTCTGCCTGCCTGCCTGCCTGTCTGCCTGCCTGCCTGCCTGTCTGTCTGCCTGCCTGCCTGCCTGCCTGCCTGCCTGCCTGCCTGCCTGCCTGTCTGTCTGTCTGTCTGTCTGTCTGTCTGTCTCAACAGGTTCCTCAGGGCTCTATCCTCGGCCTCCTCCTTTTCCCTCTACACCAAATCTGTTTGACGATCTACAAGATCACAACGTGTTGCATTGCAACACATTGTGATCTTGAAGATCTGCTATTTTATAATTATTCTTACAGAATAAGGTCACTAGAGTTCAAGTGGTTAATTAAAGCTGCTAATTAATTCAGGAACTGATTATAATTAATTCAACCTTATTTTAATGATTTTATTTTGTATGTTAAACACTTAAACCCACGTCACTGACTGGAGTTCCTCAGGGCTCTGAACATATCAGATCTACAAGCTCACAACCACACATGGTTCCTCAAAGAACCTTCTTTGAACCATTAACCATTTAAACCCTGCATCCCAATGTTGGACATGTCTTAATACGTGAACACTCACCATAAATAGCAGATCTACAAGCTCTCAACGCAGTGCCCTGCAATGCATTTTTAGCTTGTAGATCGTCTATTTTGGAGTGGTGAGGGAGAAAGTGAGCAGACCAAGTATAGAGCCCTGGGAGACACCGGTCGATGAAGGGTTAAAGTGGTTGATGCTTCTCAAAGTGTGGTCCGGGGACCCCCAGGGGTCCTTAGGGGGTTCCAGGGGGTCCCCAGCAAAATGTTTAATACAGCATCACTCATTTGAACCACTTCATCCATATTTTACACCTTGGCTATTTAACACATTTAGAGCTATAAAACATCCGTGTCATTTTATATTAGATCTTTATATTTAGCAACAAGGAATGTCAGAAAACTCTTTTCTCCACTTTATAACTTTTGGTGTTTTTTCCTAAGTTAGCGCCCCCTAGTGTACTGGATCATACTATAGCCTCACACAGAAGTACCTAAAGTATCAGATCTACAAGCTCCAAACATGGTGTGAAGTGAGGCGTTTGGAGCTTGTAGATCTGATACTTTTGATACTTCTGAATTTCAATCCTGAAAAGTAAGAGTTTTGGAGATCTGAGGTGATTTGTAGATTCAGCTTCAGCTCTAAATGGGTTACAAATAGCAGATCTACAAGATCACAGCGCATCACTTCGTGCCGTGCTGCGAGCTTGTAGATCTGCTGTTTTGTGTGTGTGCAAATGTTTTAAGAATTTACACACATTCTGACACTATATACAGTACTGTGTACACTGTATATAGTGTACACTATATAAAGTACACTATATATAGTGTACACTATATACAGTACACTATATATAGTGTACTGTTGTATAGTTCTATTTTAATCATTCTACTGAATCTCCTTTCCATCTAGATTCTTTGCATTCTGTTAAGTACTGCTGTCATGGTCAAGATCCACCTGAGCAATATGATGTGAAAGCTAATTTACCAATGTATGTTTCACTGTGTAAAAAAAAAAAGAAGAAAAGAACGGACAGAATCCGTTGCACAGGGGCAACTCTGACTGGCATGCTATATAAAGTACACTATATATAGTGTACACTATATACAGTACACTATATATAGTGTACACTATATACAGTACATGAATGTGTCTGGGGACCCCCTGGAACCCCCTCAAGGACCCCTGGGGGTCCCCGGACCCCACCTTGAGAAGCACTGCATTCATGATCTTTAAATCTGTACAATATTCATGTTTAAATGTGTTAGACACACAGAGCCCCCCCCCCCCCCCCCCCCCCCCCCCCCCCCCATCGCTATGGAAACCAAACCATATTGATTATGTAAACCCCCCCCCCCCCCCCCCACACACACACACACGCCACACACACACACACACATCTGTTCATGATTATTACAGTATCACATTGTGTGTGTGTGTGTGTGTGTGTGTGTGTGTGTGTGTGTGTGTGTGTGATGTGTGTGTGTGTGTGTGTGTGTGATGTGTGTGTGTGTGTGTGTGTGTGTGTGTGTGTGTGTGTGTGTGTGTGTGTCAGTGAATGATGTATTTAATGTGTACTGTGTTGTTTTCTCATCAGATTCTCATCGTCTCACACTGGACTCAAACACAGCAAACAGATTCCTCTCTCTCTCTGAGAACAACAGGAAGGCGACTCGGGTGAAACAGCCTCATTCATATCCTGATCATATTGACAGGTTTGATGGGCTGGTCAATGTTCTGTGTACAGAGGGTCTGACTGGACGCTGTTACTGGGAGGTAGAGAGGAGTGGAACGGTTAATATAGCAGTAACTTACAGAGGAATCAGTAGGAAAGGACAGGGTCAGGAATGTCAGCTTGGATTCAATAAAATGTCATGGAGACTGTGGTGTTATGATGGTAACCATGGTAACAGATACACTGTCACACACAATAGTAAGGAGACTTTCCTTCCTGATCATCCCTCTGGCTCCAACAGAGTAGCAGTGTATCTGGACTGTCCTGCTGGGACTCTGTCCTTCTATGAAGTGTCCTCAGACACACTGATTCACCTGTACAGCGTCCAGGACACATTCACTGAACCTCTCTATGCTGGCTTTGGGTTTGACCCTGACTCCTCTGTGTCTCTGTGTGAGGACAGACAGACAGACAGACAGGCTGTGAGGACAGACAGACAGACAGACAGACAGACAGACAGACAGACAGGGTGTATCATAATGTAATAATCAGGAACGGGGGGGGGGGGGGGGGGGGGGGGGGGGTGTTACAGATTCAATATGGTTTGGTTTCCAGAGCGATGGGGGGGGGGGGGCTCTGTGTGTCTAGTTTAAACATGAATATTGTACAGATTTATAGATCATGTATACAGTGGTTCTCAAAGTGGGGTCTGGGGGTCCTTGAGGGGGTTCCAGGGGGTCCCCAGCAACATTCATGTATATAGCATCAAAATCAGTGTGACCACTTTAACCATTTACTGCATTCATTGACTATTTGAAAATAGACAATCTACAAGAACACAACACACTGCATCACAGCGTGTTCTGAACTTGTAGATCTGCTATTTTCAAAAAATGAATCTTGTACAAATGGAGTCTCTGGAACAAACTGTTCAGATTGACATGAAAAGGTTTGTTCTCAACCTGTGGGTCTGGACCCCCCAGAGGGACCCCCAGAGGGACCCCCATCTGGGGACCCCCAGAGGGACCCCCAGGGGGTCCCCAGATGACAGTGAAGTGACAATGAAAGCACTTTTAAAAGTAATCAAAGTATAAACTGGTCAAATATTGGACAAATTGTCAAATAACAAAGAGGCAAATATTGTCAAAATAGCCGATCTACAAGCTCACAACGCCTCGCAACCTGGAACTGAGTCAAAATAAATGTAATGCTTCAACTCTACAATGTACAGTTTGTTTGAACTGGGGGGTCCCCAGTTCATAAGAGAACATCTGCTCTAGAACAGGGGTCTTCAATGTTTTCAGGCCAAGGACCCCTTAGCAGAGAGAGAGATGAAGCAGGGACCCCTTAGCAGAGAGAGAGATGAAGCAGGGACCCCTTAGCAGAGAGAGATGAAGCAGAGACCCCTTAGCAGAGAGAGATGAAGCAGGGACCCCTTAGCAGAGAGAGATGAAGCAGGGACCCCTTAGCAGAGAGAGATGAAGCAGAGACCCCTTAGCAGAGAGAGATGAAGCAGGGACCCCTTAGCAGAGAGAGATGAAGCAGAGACCCCTTAGCAGAGAGAGATGAAGCAGGGACCCCTTAGCAGAGAGAGATGAAGCAGGGACCCCTTAGCAGAGAGAGAGATGAAGCAGGGACCTCCTCTACATATATTATAAATGTGTGATGGAGATTCTCATGGATTTCATTGATAGATTCATAGTCTTGTTACATTTAACCACTTAAAATCTTAAATCGTCGATACTTAGTAAACTTGACCTTTGACTCTGTACTTGGTCTGCTCTTTTTTTTACCTCTACACCAAACCTTTTTGCCAAGCTGGACGGGAAAGGTGCCTCGCAGCGCGATGCGTTGAGAGCTTGTAGATCTGCTATTTTTGGCTAAAGTTCTCCTCAGAGAAAAGGGATGTGAGGGTTCAAGTTGTTCATTTAAAATAATTATCCCATCACATAAGGATTTGGTGGACCCCCCTGTAGTAACTCTGAGGACCCCCTAGGGGTCCCGGACCCCCTGTTGAAGACCCCTGCTCTAGAACATTTAAACATGAATATTGTAAAGTTTTATTGATCATGAAAAAGATTACATTTACTCTAATGAAGGGTTTTGAAAATCATTGTATTTTACCTATAAAATGTAATTATAAAATGTAAAACATTTATGTTAAACCTTTCATGTATATTTACTGATATCTTCAATAAAATGAAACCAATGTTGTTGTCTTTACATTGTGCTGTTACATCAATTAATACCATTGTGAAAATACAAAGAAAAATAAAGAAAAACATTTTAGACGTACATTTTTGCTGTGAGAGTTTTTTACCTTTCTGTACCGAGAGAAAACACTCACCTACGCTCGGGAGGAGCTAAATCCTTGCAGGACCCCCCCCCCCCCCCCCCCCCCACACACCACTGAAGGCAGACCTCTTGTGTAAGTGCATCTCTGCAGACAGCAGTAGTAGCAGTGACGCGTAAATAAATGATATTTTATGAAAATCTTGCTACACTAAAAACAACATTTTCGCTCAATCAATCAATAAAAAGATAACAAAGCCTATCCACTATCCTTACCAAATACCATTATTAATAATGAGGAGGATGGTGATTGTTCCAAAAAGTGCGCTTGCTTCAGAGAACCTCCAGAAATGTCATGTTTATTATTTTACATCATTCTGAGATTTTACATTTATGTATGTGCAATGCATCAGTGTTGATTTCGTCGACTAAAACTATGACAAAAAAATGTTTGTCGACTGCGTTTTTTTCACTGACAAAAACGAAATAAAAACAAAACAAAAACTAAGCTGTGATGACTAAAACTAAGACTAAATATAATGACAATTTCTTCAACAAAATAGAACCTAGACTAAAACGTTAGGGAGGGACTAGTGGAGAAGAGAGTCATTTCTACGTTTGGTTGCTCTCAGGTGTTGCCTGCTGAAAATAGCAGATCTACAAGCTTGATCTTGTGAGCTTGTAGATCGGCTTGTAGATCTGCTATTTTCAGCACGCAACCAAGTGTAAAATCGGTCATTACAATGCCATCAAGGCCTGCCAGAATACAATTCTACAGTTGACTAAATCAACAGTGGATTTAGTCGACTAAAATCTTATGATATTTAGTCGACTAAAATTAGACTAAAACTAAAACTGTTCGGGTGACTAAATAATGACTAAAACTAAAATACATTTTATTCAAAAGACTACGACTAAAACTAAATCAAAATTTGCTGTCAAAAACAACACTAATGTGCATGCATGCGCGTGCACACCACACACGCATGCATGCATGCACGCACGCACGCACGCACACACACACACACACACACACACACACACACACACACACACACACACACACACACACACACACACACACACACACACACCCCTTAAACATGCAGCTTTATGTGAACAGTTTGTTTCTGAGATGTATCAGCTGTTGTTTGTTGACGCTGCTGCCACCGCACACTATCACCACCAGGGGGCCCAGCGGAGTTGGAAGTCGTCCTGGAGAGAGAGGGGGGGGGGGGGGCAATTAACACAACTCGTGCCTCTTAATCTGAAGGTTGCTTGTTGCCTTGGTGCCGTGCCGTTTCCTCCGTCGGCCGCCGCTATTATTTTGAAGGGCTGGAAGGGGGTTGTTTTTGTTTTTTTGGATTATCACTTGACGGCAACGATTACGTCATCTAGTCACATGACAGTGTGAGCCGAGAAGAGAAAAATGGCTGCGCCCTGCCGTGTGTATTGTTTACATCAGATCTGGTGCAAAATGGCTCAAAATGGCTCTTTTGGATTAAATGAAGTCTCTTTATGGGCCTCTCCATTGACTTAACATGGAGGAGCTTCACTTCACGTGCACGCCCAACGTGCGTTTTAAACAAATCGCGGACATTACCGATGCGGCCACGAGCGGAGCGACATTATGTAAGTATTAATACATTTACTGTAAATACAGTAAGATTGACGGTGAGCGCTGTCAACGGCGTCATGTAGTCACCGATTTGAATGACGGTGAGGATCGTCTACAGCAGCAGAACAGTTAAAACAGATAAGCCAGAAACGATTTATATCTCTACAAAATGTGAACAAATTAAATTCACATCTATACGATATTAAACCTTGATAGCAGGAAAAATATATAATAATGTTAACCACATAGTCAGGGAAAATTAGCAGAATACCTGTAAAATCTGGGAATAAATTCCTTACCAAACAATTTCTTCACCAATGTGTTCGTAAAGGTGTCTAGTAACATATCTAACAAAGATTGAAATTAAACATCCCTAGGAAAATCTTTGTCAGCTACGGTAATTATGGGTCTCATTCACTTACTATACACTATACTATAATGGACAAAATGACTCCCAAAAATATGGTTTAAGTGGGATGTGAGGGGTCTAACTAGGTGTTTTTAATTATTTGAAAGCATTTGTTTCGCACAAAAAACATTCCTTGGGCTAAAAATGGACCCCCATACCACTGTGAAAAGTGATGACTCATCACTAAACCACATTTTTGTTCATTGTTTTTAGCCCAATGAATGTTTTTCATGCAAAACAAATGCTTGCAATGGATTCAGAATAATTAAAAACACCTAGTTAGACCCCTTACATCCCACTTAAAGCATATTTTTGAGAGTAATCTTTTCCCTTATAGTACAGTGTATAGTAAGTGAATGAGACCCAGACTTACCCTAGCTGTCAAAGATTCTCCTAGGGATGTTTAATTTCAATCTTTGTTAGATATGTTACTAGACACCTTTACCAACACATTGGTGAAGAAATTGTTTGGTAAGGAATTTATTCCCAGGTTAT
>NC_137830.1:52656568-52746568 GCF_963921795.1 Nannobrachium achirus
GGGCAGGGGCTCAAGCCCCCCTCTGATGTCTATGTGTGCACGTGCCTGAAACACACGTTCCTATGGGTTAGGGTAACCCTTCCAAACCTAGTCAGATGTAAGATGGGGGGGGGGGGGGGGGGTGTTGACCCACCCAGGAATGTCTCCACTGCCAGCAGAGCATCCTGATCAGTCACCACCTCAGACAGAACAGTCAGCTCCTCACACTGGCTGTATTCAAAGGCCTTTGTGCAAACCGTCTTCGCTCCGAGACACTTGGCCTCACTGTGCACAGAGAGAGAGAGAGAGAGAGAGAGAGAGAGAGAGAGAGAGAGAGAGAGAGAGAGAGAGAGAGAGAGAGAGCGAGAGAGAGAGAGAGAGATAGATTTTCATGACTTTTCAAAGATAGCAGATCTACAAGCTCGTATATCTTGTATATCTGCTGTTTTTCAATAGCTAAAGTAAAAATAATTGGGGCCCCTCCCTCCATCTTGGGCCCTAGTAACTCAGAACCTTCAGACTAATGAACCTTCAGACTAATGAACCTTCAGACTAATGAACCTTCAGACTAATGAACCTTCAGTCTAATGAACCTTCAGACTAATGAACCTTCAGACTAATGAACCTTCAGACTAATGAACCTTCAGTCTTAAAGGGGGCGCGACACCGGACGAAATTTAACATTATGATACAGTAGGTCACGTGGTCTTTCTTCAAACGGTCTGAAAAGGAGGCGGGGCCGTATCAGTTATTAGTGAATGTATACTTCGTCCGTCGTGCGGTGCCGCGCACGACGTGATGTGTTGTTGTTAGCTGGTAGCGCCGCACCGCACGGCTATTTTCAAGAGCTATTGTGTGTGTGTACACACACACGCACGCACGCACGCACACACACACACAGACACAGACTTCAGTCCTCCGGAGCTCCGGTGAAGCACTGGAGCACTAAAAAGTGGTCTGTGCTGCGGAGGATCCCTCGTTCTAATCTCTGACACCTTTTTGTTAGAAGACTTGTACCCTGTACGCGGTTAGGGGGGATTCTATAGCAGATTATATCAAACTTGTTTTAAAATTCGATTTATGAATTGTCGCATTTTCTCCTCGCACAGTTCTGTTGGGGTTGTTTCACTAGATAATACTCAGCGCTCAACTCCGCCCCCTCCCGTCATATTACCCAATCAAATTAATTTAATTCAGTTACTGTACAGAAAGTACTACTTTCAGTACAGTAACTACAATAAATTAATTTGATTGGGTAATTTAACATGGGGGTACATGACATCATTAAAAAAATTGGCTAATTTGATAGCCATAATTAGCTGTTTTGGCCGTGTCATGCCCACTTTAAGGGCAGTCCCCCATTTATCGTCAATCTTAACAAAACCTAAATGTAAAACTATAACTTTGCTTGTATCTTGTAACTTGGTTACATGTAACTTGGTTACATGTAACTTTGACATTCCCAACACTGGAAGGTGGGAGGTTACCTGGTGATGTCATCCAGGGTGACCACCTTCCCCGCCTTCACCGCCGCGTTGAAACAGTCGGCCCCCACCGTCTCCATGGCAACGATGGGCACGTCCAGCCAGCCGGCCTCCCTCAGGCCCTGGGCCACCCCACACAGGAGCCCTCCTCCCCCCACAGAGATCACCAGGGCCCCAGGCTTCTGGTGGGGGCCCAGGGAGGCCTCTAGCTCTGTGACCACGCTGGCATGGCCCTGCCTGGAGGGTAGCAGTACAGTAGCAACCGTTAACCCATTTAGCTAGCTCTGTGACCACCGTTAGCTCTGTGACCACGCTGGCATGGCCCTTCCTGGCGGGTATAGCAGTACAGTAGCAACCGTTAACCCATTTAGCTAGCTCTGTGACCACGCTGGCATGGCCCTGCCTGGAGGGTAGCAGTACAGTAGCAACCGTTAACCCATTTAGCTAGCTCTGTGACCACGCTAGCATGGCCTTGCCTGGAGGGTATAGCAGTACAGTAGCAACCGTTAACCCATTTAGCTAGCTCTGTGACCACGCTAGCATGGCCCTCCCTGAGGGTATAGCAGTACAGTAGCAACCGTTAGCCCATTTAGCTAGCTCTGTGACCACGCTGGCATGGCTCTGCCTGGAGGGTATAGTAGTACAGTAGCAACCGTTAGCCCATTTAGCTAGCTCTGTGACCCCGCTGGCATGGCCCTTCCTAAGGGTATAGCAGTACAGTAGCAACCGTTAACCCATTTAGCTAGCTCTGTGACCACGCTGGCATGGCTCTGCCGTTGGGTAGCAGTACAGTACCCAGATAGCAAAATACATTGATTCAATGTTGAATTTTGGTCAGATTGGTTATTTTTGGTTGAGGTTGAAAAAGCTATGTTGATTCAATGTTTAATTACAGATACCATTTCAACAATTGAAAAAAATGTGTTGAATCAATGTAGTATAAATGGTGATTTTTCAATGTTGAAATGCCCTACATTGAATTGACATTGTTTCAATGTGTGTGGTGCTGATCACTGCCCCCCCTCCTCCTGATCCTCCCACTCCCCTCCCCTCCCTCTTGTGAGATCTCGCGAGACCCACAAGATCTCACGTGACTTGAGTTTTTCAAATTTCAAACAGTTGCAGTAGCACCAGTGTGGCTTGTCCTTCTGTTGTGAGAAGAACTGGTAAGTTCTGGAGAATATCATTTATTTTGCTGTTCAGATAGCATCACCTGGCTGACATTGTTTGACTAAATGTTATATTTGTGAATTATTGTCATGGCAACTTAGTCCGGAGTTTGTAGCTTGCCTTATTGGCATAATAGCATTAAATGCTTGCCATTTTGTTAGCCTGTTTCGGGATCCTAATCCTTTGAAAACAGCAGATCTGCAAAATCACAATGCGACACATTGCGACACATTGTGAGCCTGTAGATCTGCTGTTTTCAAATTGCTGAAATATATATAGGGTTGTTTAATGTATGTTTTGTAATAATGATCAATATACAAAGCAGTAACTAAAGTTTTCAAATGGCATTGACAAAATCTAATTGCATGAGAGCTTTAATATACAAACATTTAGTTCCTTTGTCAATACAAATGCAAACATATCAGTCTTGTGATATGAGTTCAAAAGTTATAGCATCCAATATTCATGTTATGTTCCCCTCTAGCCTCTGGAGGAAGCTGCTCTGAGGATGTTCAGTCATTTAACCAGCCTAATAATGGTATGTGAAGCCCTCCCCATTACTGCCTCAGGGTGGACATACTGTATTGTAAATGTTCTTTGTCTGAGTTATAGCATAGTTCATGTTTTTGTTCTCTCATTGTAGGCTTTTTGGAAGCTACTTGGCAGTGTTGGAGTTTGAAAAGATGGTTAGTAGACTAATATGTTTCATATAATTATGTATCTCTTATTGTGTCTCATGTCTGTTTCAATAGGTGGTGGTTGGATTAGGAGACCTTATGCTGATGGAAATGTTAAACTGGTTTAAATGTCGATTGTATATTGGCTACAGTAGCTTCTTCAGTGTCACTATTTTGCATGGAGCTGCATGTTAATGTTGGCATGATGTAATTTGACAACAACATCTTTTAAGTAAGGAATGGTATGTTGTCCCTTTGTCAACAAGAGCCTTTTATACTCAACAGTTGCTGTGGCTATTGCACCAACTCTAACTTATTAAATTATATTATTATTATATTTTATTTATTTATTTATCTTAACACCAGGCATGCGCTAGGTACATGGAACAACTTTAAGGGTGCTAAATTGCCTTATTTTGTAAATTATGTCCGTATTTCTTTAGAAATGACAATATCTTCAGGAATGCCAATAAATCCACACTGTGCCATCAGAACAAGCAAGGAATGTTATGTATTTCTCTTATTTCTCTCTCTTATTCATTAGTATTATTATTATTTTTGCAAAATTCACCATTCATGTTCAATATAAACAAAGATGTATGCCTTGCTTTTAGACGTCGATGACAGCTACAGTACGCACATGTCTCCGATCAGTTGACTTCAGATCACCTGGCCCGGGTAAAGATGCCTATTTTCCATTCACCCCCTAGCTCCCACATACACTGTGACCAAAATGTATGTGCAATGCTGATGATGTTGGTTTCTTAAAGGTTCAGCTACTGAAACGCCACAGGGAAGATTCCATGGAGCGGTGCCCAGTCAAAATGTGGACAAAATATTTCCCCAAATAGGGATATGACTGACGTCTGACATCATAGACGTCTTATGTAAATAGACCACATGAGACTCACACAATATGTCCATATATGGGCATTCCAAGCTATGGGCTTAATATTGATGACATCAGGGATCTCCATATATGGGCATACAAGGGGCAATGACGGAATGTGATGTCACAATGTGATGTCACTACAATGTGATGTCATAGTTCCGCTATAGACATTGAGGCGTTACCCGCGCTCTGATGGGCGTTGCTGACAGACAATATGTGACGGTTTTCATAGTTAACTGCGACCTACGTTTGCAATCAAGTATGTGTGTGCGTGCGTGCGTGGTTGTGTGTGTGCGTGCGTGCGTGTGTGCGTGGTTGTGTGTGTGTGTGCGTGCGTGGGTACCATAGCAGGGGGTGGTCAAACGGGGGGACGTAGGTGAGACCCTCGGTCTCTGTCAATCTGAGAGCTTCCGCGTTGGCATCGTCCCAAACCTAGTAGTGGACAAACCATGTACCAAAAACCATAGTAATGTAATGTAAACACAAATCATCATATTATATATATATATCGTCATATATATATATTGTCACTGTCGTATCTCCAAGTTTCACATTTGTATGTTTTTTTAAGCCCTGCTTCATCATACAAGACTGTCGCACAAAACTAGTGAAAATGGCAGATCTACAAGCACACAAGTTGTGTGCTTGTAGATCTGCCATTTTCACTATTTTCAAAACGATAAATACAAAACGAACAGTTTTAGACACACAAGGGTTCCACCCGACAACAACAAAATATATATATCAAAGGTTTCTGCCCGACAGTGACAATATAGTGTAATATGCACATTATGGATATCCCATGGGATAATACTGAAGTGATAGTAGCCTATATATAATGTCACCTTGCCCACTATGTTGACAGTGATAGTAGCCTATATATAATGCCCACCTTGCCCACTATGTTGACAGTGATAGTAGCCTAAATATAATGCCCACCTTGCCCACAATGTTGACAGTGGCTCCCTGGTCCCGCAGTCTGTCCACCACCAGCTGAGGAGTTGAGGCGGGCACCACGATGGTGGCTGGCAGTGCCATCTTCCTGGCCACGTAGGCTGCTGCCATGCCCGCGTTGCCCCCTGTAGAGACAGCATGGCACGCAGGGCATCTCTTATACTCTCTACTACTACTGGTTCCCATGCCCGCGTTGCCCCCTGTAGAGACAGCACAGCATGCAGGGCATCTCTTATACTCTCTACTACTACTGGTTCCCATGCCCGCGTTGCCCCCTGTACAGACAGCACAGCACGCAGGGCATCTCTTATACTCTCTACTACTACATGCCCGCGTTGCCCCCTGTACAGACAGCACGGCATGCAGGGCATCTCTTATACTCTCTACTACTACTGGTTCCCATGCCCGCGTTGCCCCCTGTACAGACAGCACAGCACGCAGGGCATCTCTTATACTCTCTACTACTACATGCCCGCGTTGCCCCCTGTACAGACAGCACGGCACGCAGGGCATCTCTTATACTCTCTACTACTACTGGTTCCCACGCCAGCGTTGCCCCCTGTACAGACAGCACAGCATGCAGGGCATCTCTTATACTCTCTACTACTACTGGTTCCATGCCCGTGTTGCCCCCTGTACAGACAGCACAGCATGCAGGGCATCTCTTATACTCTCTACTACTACTGGTTCCCATGCCCGCGTTGCCCCCTGTACAGACAGCACAGCACGCAGGGCATCTCTTATACTCTCTACTACTACATGCCCGCGTTGCCCCCTGTACAGACAGCACGGCACGCAGGGCATCTCTTATACTCTCTACTACTACTGGTTCCCATGCCCGCGTTGCCCCCTGTACAGACAGCACAGCATGCAGGGCATCTCTTATACTCTCTACTACTACTGGTTCCCATGCCCGCGTTGCCCCCTGTACAGACAGCACAGCATGCAGGGCATCTCTTATACTCTCTACTACTACATGCCCGTGTTGCCCCCTGTACAGACAGCACAGCATGCAGGGCATCTCTTATACTCTCTACTACTACTGGTTCCCAAACTTAAACAATTGTAGGAGTTGGCATTACATTTAGTTTGCAGGCATGCAAACTTGTAGCTTTTCGGCGAAAATCGCCGTTTTGAATCCAAATTGATCGTTTGTGTGATTCGTTCAGATTCGATGTAAAAATATTTGGGGGGGTGGGGGGGTGTCATGTCATCTAGGCTGCGTTGAGCGGCAGTGAGAAGAGGAGCGCTTTTTTCTCCTCTTGGCTCCGTCCAGTTTGTCAGTGCAGTAGTGGTGAAGGTGGCTGGGGGATATGGTCGTTTTATTTTTGGACAAATCAAGCGCTCGCTTTCTCTTGCCTGTGACGTCAACACCCATGCTTGACTGTGTCCAGTGCCTGCAGCCGGCAGCGCTGGACAGAGCGCTCAGCCAGTCTGCATACAGTCAGTCACAGGCGGAGCGGAGCTCAAATGGAGCACATATCGCGATGCGGTCGCTATTCTGCATCAATGCGGTGACGTGACATCGATTATAGCCCACGTTTGTTGATTTTCCTTAACGGTGTGTTGCGATAGTTTTGCTACATGCTAACGCTAAATTAGCTCTGGTCCATAGCGTTAGTGGAGAACTCCACACGCGAGCTAATCAACGCTATCATGCCGTTCCATCTGCCTCTTATTAGACAGAACAGAGATTTCTCGCATAATTTTAAGATGGTGCAGAGAGAGGGTGAGAGAAAAATGAGGCAGTCACAGACAGTTCTCAAAGCGGAGAATACAACAATCGTCTGTGGTTTGACAACACTGTTTCCCAAGCACTGGGTTGGGACCCATTTGTGGGTCGCGAAAACATTTTTATGGGTCCCTTAATGTTTGTTTTCCTAAATTTAGTTTTGTATCATTTAAAAACATTCAAAAAACATTCTCCCCCAAAAAGAATAACATTTAATGATTTAAAATAAAGAAATGTTTTTTTCCTTCTAAATTCACGAATAAATAAAATAAAAGATCTAAGAAATGATCTTAGAAAACACTGGCCTATTTAAGAAGTAAGATAGAAAATAGCTGATCTACAAGCTCACAGCATGCATTGTCTCTGTCTATGCCTGTCTATTAAAGACAAGTCCCTAAATATTATAGGTTATTCCTATAACTATATCTGTAGGCTATATTATATTTATAATTTTCTTCATTATATCTAGATAGATCAGTATGAGTATGAGTAAAGCCTCTATCAGAGTCCAGGGTGAAGAGCTATTCACTTCACCGCATTGTAGTTTTCTAGCTATCACCTAGGCTTTGTTATGTATTTTTAGGTGATAGCTACACAACTACACCGTGGTGAAGTGAATAGCTATTCACCCTGGACTCTGTTAGAGCCTTTAGTCACTGTTTTACCCAGTTAGAATCGTGCAAATTCACCCTACCGACCCAAAAAAGGTCAAAAATGTCGCGCCGCGCTATGCGCGGCGAACAAATTCACACCAAAAAAGTTGGCACCTTTTTCACCTTGGGGCTGTTTGCATGTCTGAGTTTGACTTGATCTGTTCCATTGTGAAAATAGCTGATCTACAAGCTCACAAGGCCTCGCGTTGCGAGGCATTGTGAGCTTGTAGATCTGCTATTTTCACAATTTCTGCCTCTAATATTTGACAATTTGACCAGAGGTACTAAAAAGGTCTTTAAAGTCCTTAAATTGTCACTTTAGAAATGTGCAGAATGATACCCTGGCTGTACACATGTATACTGTATGTTGGTCTGTTTACTGTTGAGTGAGAAAACAAAAAGTATAGGGCAGAGGTCTTCAACAGGGTGTCTGGGACCCCTAGGGGGTCCTCAGAGCTACTACAGGGGGTCCTCCAATGATAGAAACCTTTTTTCTCCTTTTTTATATTAACCACTTGAACCCTAGTGTTCTTATTCAGAGAACCGATCTGACATGAGTTAACCGATCTGCTATTTGATCTGCTTGTAGATCTGCTATTTGCTTGAAGATTGCTATTTGCAAAGAGCTTTTGGTGTAGAGGGGAAAAAGAGAAGGCTAAATACAGAGTGAAAAGTCAGGTTTATTAAGTATTGACGGTTCAAGTGTTTAAATATAAATTGACATGAATCCAAAATACACAATACATGATTGTGCTCTCAAACGATGAAACAATATGGAATCTATGAACAGGTTGTGGCCTTGTGGTGGTCCCTGCTTCATCTCTCTCTCAACAGAGGGGTCCCTGTTTCATCTCTCTCTCAACAGAGGGGTCCCTGCTTCATCTCTCTCTCAACTAAGGGGTCCCTGCTTCATCTCTCTCTCAACAGAGGGGTCCCTGCTTCATCTCTCTCTCAACAGAGGGGTCCCTGCTTCATCTCTCTCTCAACAGAGGGGTCCCTGCTTCATCTCTCTCTCAACAGAGGGGTCCCTGCTTCATCTCTCTCTCAACAGAGGGGTCCCTGCTTCATCTCTCTCTCTCAACAGAGGGGTCCCTGCTTCATCTCTCTCTCAACAGAGGGGTCCCTGCTTCATCTGTCTCTCAACAGAGGGGTCCTTGGCCTGAACACGTTGAAGACCCCTGGCATGGGCCATACGTGGCCACCAGTGCACAAGTCACAAGTTGGCACCTCGACAGGACAGAGTGCACTTCTAGTTAAATGTTGGTGAAATCCTGCTCCATGGAATCCACATGACCCAAACCAGTCACACTGAGAGCTCTAAGGCCGGCCACGTAAATCCTGCCTGAATCGTATCTGAGTCTCATCAAAAGTGGAATCCGATTTTTTTTAAATAGTCTAAATCCAAACATGTCACATGCAGGTCACATGAAATCCGATTTTGAAAAACCACATCCAGAGGTGGTTTCAAATCCAATCCATATCGGATCTGAGGACATCTGTGTCAGTCTGAAAGCAGCAACCACATCCACCCCATAGAGTTATATGCAGGTCACATGCAAGTCACATCAAACTGTCCAAACGTCACTTGCTGCGCGACCCGAGCGTGTGGAGCTCCACTGTAATGACGTCATTACATACTATTATGTCGCATTTCCTGAACGTAATCAACTAGCGTCAACGTTGTGACGTAACGGCATGACGCCTACGTCGTTACCACGGTAACCAAAACAGATATGTTGCCGCAGGGCAAGCTTTGGGCTGACACTGTTAAAATCAGTCAGAACGCACAGATCAGATCTGTGTCACTTGCAAATGCAGTGTGAAAAGTCGGGCCAAAAGATCAGATTTGGGAACCAAATGGGATTTGGGCTGGATTTGACTGCAGTGTAAATCCGGCCTCATCCTCTCACCTGAAGAGCAGACCACTCCTTTAGACTGCCTGGCCAGCTGCAGAGAAAAGGAGACAAAAACAGAGGAGGAGAAAAAAGAGAGGAAAGGAATGAGTGTGTTCATATGTTCTATGACAGGGGTCTTCAACAGGGGCTCCGGGACCCCTAGGGGGTCCTCAGAGTTACTACAGGGGGTCCTCCAAATCTTTGTGTGATAGAAACCTTTTTTTCTCCTTTTTTATATTAACCACTTCAACCCTAGCGTCCATATTCTGGGAACTTTAGCCAAGAATAGCAGATCTGCAAGCTCACAACGCCTCACGCTGCGAGGCGTTGTGAGCTTGTAGATCGGCTATTTTCGGCAAAGAGGTTTGGTGTAGAGGGGGAAAAGAGCAGACTAAGTACAGAGTGAAAGGTCAAGTTTATTAAGTATTGACGGTTCAAGTGGTTAAATATCTGAAAACACACATTGACATGAATCCAAAATACACTGATGATTGTGCTGTCAAACGATTAAACTATATGGAATCTATGAAAAGGTTGTGAGGGTCCCTGCTTCATCTCTCTCTCAGCTAAGGGGTCCCTGCTTCATCTCTCTCTCAGCTAAGGGGTCCCTGCTTCATCTCTCTCTCAGCTAAGGGGTCCCTGCTTCATCTCTCTCTCAGCTAAGGGGTCCCTGCTTCATCTCTCTCTCAACTAAGGGGTCCTTGGCCTGAAAACGATGAAGACCCCTGTTCTATGATGATGCATCACACTTTATGTAAGACAGAGTTCGACCTGAACTTTGAGGTATGTTTGCTTTAGTACTGTACAGTAACTCCACTACAATTATTTGAAAACTTTAGTTACTGGTCACTTTCTATATTTAGATCTTTATTAAACATACATTAAGCCATTTGAAAATAGACGATCTACAAGCGATCTGTACAAGCTCACACTGCGTTGCATCGCGACACATTGTGAGCTTGTAGATCTGCTATCGTGAGTGACGCAGTGTCAGCTTGTAGATCTGCTCATTTCAAAAGACTTGTCTACAATTTATACATTTGAAAACTTGTGAAACAAGACATTCCACATAATGAGTACTTTCTTTCTACGTTTGGTATTTATACCAAAACCTTTGTAGGCTACTTTTACTCAAGTCAATTATTAATTCTGGACTTTTACTTCTAACAGAGTATTTCTACACTGCAGTATTGATACTTTTACTCGAGCAAATACATAATTGAATACTTTTTTCCACCACTGTTACTGTACACTGGAGCAGGGTTCCCAAACTGTTTTGTCTCAGGTCACCCCATAAATATTTTTTTAATCCGAGGCACCCCTACATTATAATTTTCACTCCCAGCACCTTATATTTATAGCATATCGTCGTTGTCGGGTGGAAACCTTGTATGTCCAAAACCGTTTGTTTTGTATTTATCATCTATAAAATGTGAAAACAGCAGATCTACAAGCACACAATGCCTCGCATCGCGAGGCGTTGTGTGCTTGTATATCGGCTGTTTTCACTAGTTTTGTGCGACAGTCTTGTATGATGAAGCAGGGCTTTGCTTTACCAAAAGACGTACACATTTGAAACTTATTTGAAACGTATTGGAGATACGTTGAGATAATAGCCATTTTGGTTAGAACTGACAGGAAATAACTTTGTACTTCAAGTTTAAAATGATACTAAATATTTGTGTGTCAAGTGGCCAAATAAATTCCAAATATTATCAAATGATCTCGCGGCACCCCTGGACTGCCGTCACGGCACCCCAGGGTGCCCCGTCACCCCAGGGTGCCCCGTCACCCACTTTGAAAAGCCCTGCACTGGAGGCTACCTGTTGGCAGAGGTGTCCTATCCCTCGTATCTTGAAGGATCCAGAGGGCTGGCAGCTCTCCATCTTCAGGTAGACGGGGGTTCCCAACCGCTTGGACATGGAGACGCTCTCTAGCAGGGGGGTGTTGATGTGGAAATGCTCTGACATCACTGCAGCTCACTGTGTGCAGAGAGAAACCCTTTAAATGCTCTGACATCACTGCAGCTCACTGTGCAGAGAGAAACCCTTTAAATGCTCTGACATCACTGCAGCTCACTGTGTTCAGAGAGAAACCCTTTAAATGCTCTGACATCACTGCAGCTCACTGTGTGCAGAGAGAAACCCTTTAAATGCTCTGACATCACTGCAGCTCACTGTGTGCAGAGAGAACCCCTTTAAATGCCCTGACATCACTGCAGAGAGAAACCCTTTAAAGGACCTACACCATGAATTTTCACTTTTTCTATTTTAAAACCTTTTTTTGGTGTCCCACTGGCACCTTCTATCCTCACAAAGTCCTATTTCTGACAAGTGTGTCTTTCTCTGGTTTTGGGAAGACAGAGATGAGAAGCTCTCAGAACAGTGCTGTTCTGAGAATTGACGCGTGTGACGTCACACACGTTTCTGTTTAAAAAAAAATAAAAAAATAAATATATATATATTTTATTTTTTTTCAAAAAAAAAAATTTCTCAAAAATTTTTTTTTTTCTTTGGAAAAACCCCACTAGATGCGCCACTGAGCAAACAGAGGCCGTTTTTGGTATTGCAGCTGGAGAGCCTCATTATAGTAGAGCTAGAACAAACAAAGGAATGGTCAGAGTGTTTGTTGAGGGTTAAAACCTGTCTAAGACTCAATTTTGAGCATATATTTATACAAAAAATATAGTTTTAAAAGCATGGTGTAGGCCCTTTAAATGCTCTGACATCACTGCAGAGAGAAACCCTTTAAATGCTCTGACATCACTGCAGAGAGAAACCCTTTAAATGCTCTGACATCACTGCAGAGAGAAACCCTTTAAATGCCCTGACATCACTGCAGAGAGAAACCCTTTAAATGCTCTGACATCACTGCAGAGAGAAACCCTTTAAATGCTCTGACATCACTGCAGAGAGAAACCCTTTAAATGCCCTGACATCACTGCAGAGAGAAACCCTTTAAATGCTCTGACATCACTGCAGAGAGAAACCCTTTAAATGCTCTGACATCACTGTGTGCAGAGAGAAACCCTTTAAATGATCTGACATCACTGCAGAGAGAAACCCTTTAAATGCTCTGACATCACTGTGTGCAGAGAGAAACCCTTTAAATGCTCTGACATCACTGCAGAGAGAAACCCTTTAAATGCTCTGACATCACTGCAGAGAGAAACCCTTTAAATGCTCTGACATCACTGTGTGCAGAGAGAAACCCTTTAAATGATCTGACATCACTGCAGAGAGAAACCCTTTAAATGCCCTGACATCACTGCAGAGAGAAACCCTTTAAATGCTCTGACATCACTGCAGAGAGAACCCCTTTAAATGCTCTGACATCACTGTGTGCAGAGAGAAACCCTTTAAATGATCTGACATCACTGCAGAGAGAAACCCTTTAAATGATCTGACATCACTGCAGAGAGAAACCCTTTAAATGCCCTGACATCACTGCAGAGAGAAACCCTTTAAATGCTCTGACATCACTGCAGAGAGAAACCCTTTAAATGCTCTGACATCACTGTGTGCAGAGAGAAACCCTTTAAATGCTCTGACGTCACTGCAGAGAGAAACCCTTTAAATGCTCTGACATCACTGCAGAGAGAAACCCTTTAAATGCTCTGACATCACTGCAGAGAGAAACCCTTTAAATGCCCTGACATCACTGCAGAGAGAAACCCTTTAAATGCCCTGACATCACTGCAGAGAGAAACCCTTTAAATGCTCTGACATCACTGCAGAGAGAAACCCTTTAAATGCTCTGACATCACTGCAGCTCACACTATGTGCAGAGAGAAACCTAAGAGGCTTTCAGGAAGTAAACACAAATGCACGGGGAAGACAAACCTGCACACTTATAACCCCACCTTGTCTATTAGAATAATGTTAACTTCATAGACACAGAAAAAACGTACAAAAAAAAGTACAAAACTATGGCACCACCTCTTTAACTATATGGGTGTTGGGTGGGAAATACAGATTGTATTTGTCCAGACCGTCCAGCTAAACAGAAAATACTTGGTGGGTTGTCAATCTCAGCCAGTCAGGAGGAGAACCCATTCATCATATCCTCTCCATCTCTAGAAATAAATTAATTGGTATGAAAATGAGCTGAAAATGTATTTCCTTTTTACTGAAGAGCTGGAGAGACAGACCTTGTTATTGAACAACGCTCAATAATACATTGCTATCACAATACTGTATAGACAGTTTTTTTTAGCAGTACATATTCCATGTCAAGCTGTTTTACCACATGGCAATTACCTAATTGGAAAGGTCTTGTGAAATACCATTCAAACATATTTAACAGGTACAACACGTGTATTTGTTTATAACATTTTAAAAGAATGTCACATGTGGTCTTCTTGCATTTCTAACCTGTGCTACACTGCCACCTGGTGGGTGGACATCGCAATAATAAATACACTAACAGATGTCTGGTGTTTATGGTTTTCAAACGCTAAAGCAGAGAAGCTGGGAAGGAATTCGTAAATATTGGGCACTTGGTGACAAGTTTTTGATTTTTGGTATGGTGTTAGGTATGGGTATAAGGTTTTCAAAAACCATCGCAAACAAATTGGGCTCGCCCCCTAGTGGTCTGTTTGCAATGAATCAAATATTCGATACATCAGTATATGGTTCAAACCCCAAATAATTGATGAAAGAGATTTTTCAATGGATTCTGTTACTATTGGGTATGATAAACAACATACTAAAAATTCAGGAAAAAATATCTACCGGAAAGGCACCATTTTCAAGATGGTGTCCACGATGGCTGCCGGGAGCTGAAAATGCCTATAAACTGGGTTTTAATGTGTAGAAATTCATAATAAATCTGCACTTGGTGAAGAGTTTTAGATTTTTGGTATGGTGTTGGGTATGGGTATAAGGTTTTCAAAAACCATCGCAAACAAGTTGGGCTCGCCCCCTAGTGGTCTGTTTGCAATGAATACAATAGTAGATCTGTCAGTATATGGTTGAAACCCCAAATAATTGATAAAAGAGATGTTTCAATGGATTCTGTTACTATTGGGTATGATAAACAACATACTAAAAATGTAGGAAAAAATAACTACCGGAAAGCCATCATTTTCAAGATGGCGTCCACGATGGCTGCCGGGAGCTAAAAATGCCTATTTAACGTGTACAAATTCATATAAAATATGCACTTGATGAAGAGTTTTTGAATTTTGGCATGGTGTTAGGTATGGGTATACGGTTTTCAAAAACCATCGCAAACAAGTTGGGCTCGCCTCCTAGTGGTCTGTTTGCAATGAATCAAATATTAGATAGGTCAGTATATTGTAGACCACTAGGGGGCGAGCCCAACTTGTTTGCGATAGCTTTTGAAAACCTTATACCCATACCTAACACCATGTCAAAATGTAAAAGCTAGATACCAAGTGCATATTTTATATGAATTTTTACACATTAAATAGGCATTTTTTGCTCCCGGCAGCCATCGTGGACGCCATCTTGAAAATGATGGCTTTCCGGTAGTTATTTTTTCCTAAACGTTTAGTATGTTGTTTATCATACCCACTAGTAACAGAATCCATTGAAAAATCTCTTTTATCAATTATTTTGGGTTTCAACCATATACTGACAGATCTACTATTGTATTCATTGCAAACAGACCACTAGGCGGCGAGACCAACTTGTTTGCGATGGTTTTTGAAAACCGTATACCCATACCCAACACCATACCAAAAATCAAAAACTTTTCACCAAGTGCAGATTTATTATGAATTTTTACACATTAAAACCCAGTTTATATGCATTTTCAGCTCCCGGCAGCCATCGTGGACGCCATCTTGAAAATGGTGCCTTTCCGGTAGTTATTTTTTCCAGATTTTTTAGTATGTTGTTTATCATACCCAATAGTAACATAATCCATTGAAAAATCTCTTTTATCAATTATTTGGGGTTTCAACCATATACTGATGTATCGAATATTTGATTCATCGCAAACAGACCACTAGGGGGCGAGCCCAATTTGTTTGCGATGGTTTTTGAAAACCTTATAACCATACCTAACACCATACCAAAAATCAAAAACTTGTCACCAAGTGCCCAAAGTTGATGTTTTTTGACGGATTCCCTCCCAGCTCACCTAAATAATACCCTCGTGAGGACTGATAATTATGCATCTTTTAAAATATGAAAGGTTCATTCACAAACGGGACGCCGACCATACATTACACGGCATCATATTTGAAGGGGTGAAAAGTGAATATGTTTGTGTGTGTGTGTAGCCTACTTGAATCTGTATTGATGTACATGAAATATTGTATAGAATATATGAAGAATGCACACTGTCTGCAGTGCTGGTACCCTGGTCATTAATGTTACCCACTAAGCACGCCGTCTAAAAGTGGTCTAATAGTGGTATAGATTTGAAAGTTTTTTAGTTGTCTAAACTTAGACTAGACGACTAATAGACTTCTAATAGTCATCTAAATATAGACGGTCTATATTTAGATGACTATTAGACGTCTATTAGTCGTCTAGTCTAAGTTTAGACAACTAAAAAACTTTCAAATCTATACCACTATTAGACCACTTTTAGACGGCGTGCTTAGTGGGTACGTTATTAATATGTACCAACGTACAGTGCACTTCTCTGTTGGTCATAGACTTGGATGGATCATCATGTCATGCACTAATCTAATCTACAGTAAGTTATGTCACGTTGTCTAAAATGATATTAAAGCAGACTTACATTACATAGACTACTGACAGCGTAGATGAAGCTCTATATGTTGTTGCTCATGTGGTCTGAGTAATGATCATGAATTCATAACACAAATCTACTACTAAGCAGACTAGACCCCATATCCCGGGGGGACAGGAGCATTGTGATTGGCTAGGTTGGTTGTGAGGGGGAGGTAACTTTTAACCAGGGGTAGACTAGAGCAGTGGTTCTCAACCTGTGGGTCGGGTCCCCACATGATTAACTTAAAGGTAATGTGGGCAACATTATTTTCTCTCTTAACGGTAAACAATTTAACCAACATTAAGTTTAAGTGTGTAGGCTATGGAGGGTATCTGGCTATCTGCCCCTTTCTAAAGTGACACTTTAAGGATTTTTTAATACCTCTAATAGGCAAATTAAACATTGTTCAAACAGTCAAATATTAGAGGCAGAAATTGTCAAAATAGCAGGTCTACATGCTCACATGTGACATGCATATAGATTTGCTGTTTTCACAATAGAACCGTGTTATACAAAATGTAATGCCTCAACTCTTGTCAGGGTATAGGGGGTCTGGGGGTCCCCAGTTAAAATATGATTATTTTGGACCACACTGGACTAGACTAGAGTAGCCAAAAACTGTCTCAACTCAAGTTCAAATAATAATAATGACTCAAGTAGGAGACATCATTTCTTGGATAAGAGTAAGAAAGTATCTATAGTGAGAAGAGAAGAACAAAAACTACTCATACTGGATTACTTAACTATGCTCTGCCTGATTAATATTCAGAATGTATTGTTGAAATGTATAAAATATATAATTAGTTATAAGTGTTTGTCCAATAAATACCGCTAAACAAAATTGTCCCTCTGAGAGAATGAAACAAATGGAATGAGGGCAGTCTACATTGAATTAAAAGACAACAGACAAGTAAACATATGAAAGTAACAAGCAGAATGCAGCTATAATTATTTGAAAATGTATACTTTTACTCTTTTTCTCTGGCCAGTGATTAGCCTATACATTTCAGTACAACTTACCTTCAAAGCAACTTACCTTCAAACTGAGTAACTCCAGCCCTCTAAGCTGTCAACATAAAAACTTCAACCTTTGAATTCCTGCCAAGGTTGTAAAATGACTTCACCTCTTGTCGTCAAGACAAGTCACACACAGGGACGTGCTGGCCTGGCCATTGGGAAAAGCGGGACAACTCCCGAGCGGCCGGTTCATTCCTGGCCGGTCCAGGCCGGCCATTAGGAAAAAATGTTAAAAAAAATGTCGGCCTTCGTTACATTTTGGGGGCTGTAAATCGTCACTGTCGGGCAGAAAATCTCGTATCTCCAAGTTTCAAATTTTTACATTTTTAAATTTTTTCGCAAAGCAAAGCCCTGCTTCATCATACAAGGCTGTCGCACAAAAGTAATGAAAACAGCAGATCTACAAGCTTGTAGATCGGCTGTTTTCACTAGTTTAAATCATTTTTAAAATGGTTTTGGACATACAAGGTTTCCACCCGACAATGCCGAAATATAACTCATGTAATTGGCCCACTGGCTTGTCACTTGTCATGATCTGAAATGGCAAATCTTTGAGTAGCAGCAGCAGCGCTAGAGAGAGATAGCGCGCAATGAGGGCCTCTACAACTCTTTTTCCCGGGCTGAATCAGGGGCCCAGCACGTCCCTGGTCACACACTGTGCAAAGTCCCTTGTCATTAATAGTGGGCTATAAGTGTAAACAGTGAATTATGATTTAGTAAAGGTCCTGTCAAATGATTAGCCTACTCACTGATGAGAGAGATGTGTACAGTTCAGAAAACTATAGGGCCGCTGGCTGCAAATATCAATTATGTTATAAAGCAATTATTATTTCTCTGTGTGTTAAACTATTTTTTTCCACGAAATATTGATAAACCACTTGAGCCCTATCTATTTTATTCTTCATTGCACAGCGATGTCATGCAAAAATAGTTACAATATCTAATATCTAATGTAGAACTCCATATATGGACACGGCTGACCTACAGTATCATCAGTATCATGACATGCAGTCAGATGTCACAAGCACACACAGCCAAGCACAGATGCCTGCAGTATAGGCTACTCTACTACTCTTTGCCTATCTTTCAAAACACGACTCCTCCAGACTATGCCAGGGGGACACTGTTATGCTCATAGATATGGTGTCAGGCATAATCGCCTATAACATTTTCGCCAGGTCTTTTCGCGGGGCACTTTTGCCGTGGAGGAGAGTCTTTTCACCTACCTGTCTGAGCCATTTCGCCTACCCTCAATTCTGCTGTCAGACTGTCCATGTTTTCATATTATCTCTTTGTCATTTAAATATTATAGTGACTGTGACAGTGGTGTTACATGTCAAACCTACACAGGGCTATCCTATGCACTCCATAGTAATCACATAAATACAGAGCTATTGGAATCAGGTGCACCCAAATAATT
Organism: Nannobrachium achirus; assembly: GCF_963921795.1. Taxonomy (NCBI): domain Eukaryota; kingdom Metazoa; phylum Chordata; class Actinopteri; order Myctophiformes; family Myctophidae; genus Nannobrachium; species Nannobrachium achirus. Next base: position 52,675,153 of record NC_137830.1, read on the forward strand.
AATTAATCCATGTCCCGATACTAGGCCTATACATTCTTTGGTGCAGTATTGAACAGTATTGTAAAATGAACAGTATTGTAGGTCTATTATTGTTTTAACATTAGGCTATACAAAATATATATGTAGGCTATTAGCCTATAGGTCTATATAAGATATGCTAAACCTAAATAGCCTATAGAATCAACCTTGCCTGTCAACAGGCATAAAAAACTATTTTGCCATTTTGTAGGAATAAAATGTGATGTAAATAATAAATGTCAAGTAAACTGTTAGATTCACTTGACACCACTGTCACAGTCACTATAATATTTAAATGACAAAGAGATAATTTGCAAACATGGACAGTCTGACAGCAGAATTGAGGGTAGGCGAAATGGCTCAGACAGGTAGGTGAAAAGACTCTCCTCCAAGGCAAAAATGCCAGGCGAAAGGACCAAATGCGTGTAGGCGAATATGTTATAGGCGAAAGTGCTGGTGACCATAGATATATATAAGAAGATCTATGGTTTACTGTTTGTTTAGACTTACTGTTTTCTTTTTTTGTTCTATCATTTTTTTTCTTTACATATCTACTGCATAGTATTGTGTTCTATTCGTCTGTCATTCAATGTTATATGAGATACTTTAATGGTTTCCTGTGGAAATAAGCTTAGTCTTTTCATGGATCTCCTTTTAGTAGACCTTGTACCAGTGAACCGTACCGTCATGAAACTGTACCTTTTAGTAGACCTTGTACCAGTGAACTGTACCGTCATTAATGAAACTGTACCTTTTCCTATGCAAACTGACAATAACGTCTTCAATCAATCAATCAATCAATCAATCAATCAATCAATCAATCAATCAAACTCTCTCCCATAGGAATTCGATAAAAAAAACATTATTGAACTCAAGTCTCCCAACTTCCGATGCAGAAGGTGGCGGTAATTCGCCAATAAGCTGGACAAAGGAGGAAGCAAAACAAATAGAAGAAAAAGAAACATGGCGCCACCCCTTTTATATACTCTATGGGCGCCACCCTTGAGCAGCGATAGGTCCGTGAAATGAGCAGAAAGAACGTTTCCGGTCTGGGCGGTAGCAGAAATAAGCCAGGCTCCAGCCTTCAAAATAAAGGTGCGGTAAATAATGTATATTTAAAAGACACAAATGTATTTAAAAGATGAGTAGGCTATATGATGTATGTCTCTATACTAGTGTACTTCTAATTGTCCTAACACATTTTCCAGGTTCTTTCAGATTGAAATTCGTGGAATGCGAGCTATTAAAGGCCACTTAACAAAATTAATTCCATTCCAATTCAATTCGTTCTACTGTAATCCCATAAAAGAGCTATCATAGGCTAGAGCAGGGGTTTATCTGTTTATTTTGACAGGACAGATGCAAAGTATGGTAGGCTACTGTATTAATGTAATTAATGAAAATATACCTGTACAACTCACCATAAAAGTGCTATATAAAAATACTCTGTTGCAAGTAAAAGTCACAGAATTCAAAATATACTTGAGTAAAAGTACAAAAGTATTGGCATTAAAATGTACTTAAAGTATCAAAAGTAAAAGTAGGACTACTCATTGTGCAGAATTCCCATTTCAAGTTTTCAAATGTTTAAATAAATATCTTTTGAAAATAGCAGATCTACAAGCTCTGAAGCACTGAAAAGCCAACAGAAATATATTTTACACCTCTCCCGCTTAGCGGAGAGTGTGGCGTGGTAGAGGAGGTCTCCCCGAACGCGTGCGTGTGTTCAAAGTTGCGACGCAGCGAGCCGTCTGCTCTCCAGCGCCAACTAGAGTTTGAAAATGTCTGAAAATGTCACTTTTTTGAGCGAGTAGCTGCACTGGAAAGCCAACAGAAATTGATTTTACACCTCTCCTGCTTAGCGGAGAGTGTGGTGTGATAGAGGAGGTCTCCCCGAACGCGTGCGTGTCTCCAAAGTGCCGATGCAAAGAGCCGCCTACTGTCCAGTGCCCAATTTGTAAAGGCTATGCACTCCAGTGAACTGCATTTATCCATTTATAATGTTTTTAATAAAACTTTTTTTTACCCAGAAACATAATTAGCATTGTGTGTGTTCGTTTAAATGCGTATTGCGTAATCTATATTTTGAATGTGCATATCATGGGACAATTACTCGTTTTTGAACATTTTTCAATTGCCTCAGGGATACTCTTATTCTGAAGAGATCGGCACCGGAAGTCTCATTGCAGCTAACGCTAATGCAGCTCACTTCACATAGGCAGCAGCGATCATCATGCAGAGAGATGAAGCAGGCAGCGTTCATTCACTGAACACTAAAATACTAAACAAATAACATTCATTCACTGAACACTTCTTACAATACTAAACAAATAACTTTCCTCCTTCAGACATGAACCCACGTGGAGTGTGCACACATATCATATACGTGTCTAGATAATACAACATGTTGAGAATAGCTTGTAGTTGTAGAGGACAGCTGGTCGCTGTGTCACTGTGTAGGAGGCTGTCTTCTTCCAGGTCAGTGTTTCTCAAACCTTTACTTTTCATTTTGGTTCCATGTGTACCCTGTCAGAGTTACAGACTGGTATGGGTCAATTTAGACCCCCATAAAGGAACCCACAGGGTCCCTGGAATCCACTTTTAGAACCACTGTTCGAGCTTCGAGGTCAGTGGTGGAAACCTGGACAAATATCTTTAGTAATCAATACTGCAACACAGAAATACTCTGTTACAGGTAAACGTCCTGAATTCTAAATGTATTTGAGTAAAAGCTACAAAAGTATAGGTATCAAAATGAATGTACTTACCAAAAGGGGAAAGTACTCATTATGCAGAATTTAAAGTTTTTACATTGTATAAAAAATCGGATTTACAACTAAGCAACATTTGTGAGCTTGTAGATTTGCTATTCTGCCCTACAAAGGCGGAGAGAGCAGTAAGTACGTACTAGAATTTCACTAAAACGTGGGTTTAAAAGTGTTACAGCTGATCAGCCAAATGAGATGAAGGCATACAAGTGATATTAAACTGATTGTATATCTGTTCTTGAGCTAACTGTACATCCCCCAATATCATGAAGGCTAATTTGACCTTTGGGCGACACAAATAAATCGGTGTGTCTGAAAACGTAGTTACTGCACTGAGTGCACTCTGCCTTTCTAGGGCAGTATTTTCAAATGGCCAAAATGCATTACAGGGCTGAAGTGGTTAATAATGAATGTTTTGTAATAATAATCCAAATCTACAAAGTAACTAATTAGTAACTGAAGTTGTCAAATAAATGTAGTGGAGTAAAAAAAGTAGAGTATTTGTCTCTCACGTGTAGTGGAGTAGAAGTAAAAGTATTGGAAATTGGAAAATACTGATTACTCAAGTAAAGTACAAATACCTCAACATTTTACAGTACTAGTTAGACTTTCCACCACGGTTCCTTCCAGGTCCAGCCAGGATGATGAGACCAGCGGGACTCCAACACAACGCCTGCCCGAAGCCAGCGGGACTCCAACACAACGCCTGCCCGAAGCCAGCGGGACTCCAACACAACGCCTGCCCGAAGCCGCGGCTCCCGAGCCGGGGGGGGAGGAGGGGCAGAGGAGGACCAGGAAACCCCCCGGCCAGCGATCTGTGTTCCTTTTCCCCGGGCAGGGCAGCCAGTTCGTGGGCATGGGAAGAGGGATGCTGCGCTATGGGAAGGTCAGTTCATGAGCACTAGAGGTTCGCGGCCCTTCGGGCCGCTCACATCTAGAGTCCACGCCCGCTTCTTTACTAAAACACTTTTTTTTTTTCACAAAAAAAAAGTTTTTTTTTCAAAAAAAAGGAAAAAAAAAAATTGGGGGGGGGGGGGGGGGGAAGGTCAGTTCATGAGGAGAGGAATGCTGCGCTATGGGAAGGTCAGTTCGTGGGCATGGGGAGAGGAATGCTGCGCTATGAGAAGGTCAGTTCATGGGCATGGGGAGAGGAATGCTGCGCTATGAGAAGGTCAGTTCATAGGCATGGGGAGAGGAATGCTGCGCTATGAGAAGGTCAGTTCATAGGCATGGGGAGAGGGATGCTGCGCTATGAGAAGGTCAGTTCATAGGCATGGGGAGAGGGATGCTGCGCTATGAGAAGGTCAGTTCATAGGCATGGGGAGAGGAATGCTGCGCTATGAGAAGGTCAGTTCATAGGCATGGGGAGAGGAATGCTGCGCTATGAGAAGGTCAGTTCATGGGGAGAGGAATGCTGCGCTATGGGAAGGTCAGTTCATGGGGAGAGGAATGCTGCGCTATGAGAAGGTCAGTTCATAGGCATGGGGAGAGGAATGCTGCGCTATGAGAAGGTCAGTTCATAGGCATGGGGAGAGGAATGCTGCGCTATGAGAAGGTCAGTTCATGGGGAGAGGAATGCTGCGCTATGGGAAGGTCAGTTCATGGGGAGAGGAATGCTGCGCTATGAGAAGGTCAGTTCATGGGGAGAGGAATGCTGCGCTATGAGAAGGTCAGTTCATGGGGAGAGGAATGCTGCGCTATGAGAAGGTCAGTTCATGGGGAGAGGAATGCTGCGCTATGAGAAGGTCAGTTCATGGGGAGAGGAATGCTGCGCTATGAGAAGGTCAGTTCATGGGGAGAGGAATGCTGCGCTATGAGAAGGTCAGTTCATGGGGAGAGGAATGCTGCGCTATGGGAAGGTCAGTTCATGGGGAGAGGAATGCTGCGCTATGAGAAGGTCAGTTCATGGGGAGAGGAATGCTGCGCTATGAGAAGGTCAGTTCATGGGGAGAGGAATGCTGCGCTATGAGAAGGTGTGTTCAAACAGATAAGAACTGAACTGACAAAATCACACCCAATGTGAAGTGAGCGGTGGTCGTGCTTGCATAACGTCTTCAATTGGTAATTGGTGATGTAATACAGGCTACACACACACACACACACACACACACACACACACACACACACACACACATTGCTATGGCAAAACGCTGAGGAAAACACATTGCTATGGCAAAACGCTGAGGAAAAGTGGCTACAGATAGTGGCTACAGATAATTGGTGATGTAATATGATGTAATATGGCTACGCACACACATATTGCTATGGCAAAACGCTGAGGAAAACACATTGCTATGGCAAAGCGCTGAGGAAAACACATTGCTATGGCAAAGCGCTGAGGAAAACGCATTGCTATGGCAAAGCGCTGAGGAAAACACATTGCTATGGCAAAACGCTGAGGAAAACACATTGCTATGGCAAAGCGCTGAGGAAAACGCATTGCTATGGCAAAGCGCTGAGGAAAACGCATTGCTATGGCAAAGCGCTGAGGAAAAGTGGCTACAGAGCAGACACACGCACAGCCACTCTTAGGAGCGGTTTACCACCGCTCAAAAAATACTCAGCCAGGCGAGCCAGCCCATGGCACCTATTGACATAAAAAAAAAAAAAGGGATTGTTCTTCTATTTTCTATATTTCTATATGTTTGTATTTAAAAGTTGGCTTTGCCTTTGATGTAAATGCCAAAAAAGGGAAAGGGGAAAAAAAAGCAAGTAATGCTCTTCCACATACAGTATCTTTGTATTTGCTCTTCTATATATTTGTTGTGACTACCTTGACTCTGATGCAAAACAAAATGCTTCTAAAACCCTGCATAATTATAAATAAAGTTTATTTAAAAAGGAAGGTAAGTGGGGATTGGACGATATGAAGATATCATAAAAGAAATTGCAATTCATGATATTATCACCATAAATTAAATGTGTGTTTTTATCACGATAGACGATAATGGTGGTTATGGTCCCATCCATCCTACAGGTCATATGTTAATAATGGTGGTTATGGTCTCATCCATCCTACAGGTCAGATGTTAATAATGGTGGTTATGGTCTCATCCATCCTACAGGTCAGATGTTAATAATGGTGGTTATGGTCTCATCCATCCTTACAGGTCAGATGTTAATAATGGTGGTTATGGTCTCATCCATCCTTACAGGTCAGATGTTAATAATGGTGGTTATGGTCCCATCCATCCTACAGGTCAGATGTTAATAATGGTGGTTATGGTCCCATCCATCCTACAGGTCAGATGTTAATAATGGTGGTTATGGTCTCATCCATCCTTACAGGTCAGATGTTAATAATGGTGGTTATGGTCCCATCCATCCTACAGAGAGATGTTAATAATGGTGGTTATGGTCCCATCCATCCTACAGAGAGATGTTAATAATGGTGGTTATGGTCCCATCCTTCCCTGCAGGTCAGAGAGATGTTCTCTGCAGCGGAGAAGATCCTGGGCTACGACCTGCTGTCCCTGTGTCTCCACGGACCCCAGGAGGACCTGATGAAGACGGTCCACTGCCAGCCTGCCGTGTTCCTCACCTCCCTGGCGGCGGTGGAGAGACTGAACCATGAAAACCCCCAGGTAACGTGTTCCTCCTCACCTCACTCTGAGGTGGAGAGACTCAACCATGAAAACCCCCAGGTAACGTGTTCCTCACCTCACTCTGAGGTGGAGAGACTCAACCATGAAAACCCCCAGGTAACGTGTTCCTCACCTCACTCTGAGGTGGAGAGACTCAACCATGAAAACCCCCAGGTAACGTGTTCCTCACCTCACCATGGTGGAGAGACTCAACCATGAAAACCCCCAGGTAACGTGTTCCTCACCTCACCCTGCGGTGGAGAGACTCAACCATGAAAACCCCCAGGTAACGTGTTCCTCACCTCGCTGGCGGCGGTGGAGAGACTCAACCATGAAAACCCCCAGTTAACGTGTTCCTCACCTCACCTCCAAGGTGGAGAGACTCAACCATGAAAACCCCCAGGTAACGTGTTCCTCACCTCACTCTGTGGTGGAGAGACTCAACCATGAAAACCCCCAGGTAACGTGTTCCTCACCTCACCGTGGTGGAGAGACTCAACCATGAAAACCCCCAGGTAACGTGTTCCTCACCTCACCTCCAAGGTGGAGAGACTCAACCATGAAAACCCCCAGGTAACGTGTTCCTCACCTCACTCTGTGGTGGAGAGACTCAACCATGAAAACCCCCAGGTAACGTGTTCCTCACCTCACCTCCAAGGTGGAGAGACTCAACCATGAAAACCCCCAGGTAACGTGTTCCTCACCTCACTCTGTGGTGGAGAGACTCAACCATGAAAACCCCCAGGTAACGTGTTCCTCACCTCACTCTGTGGTGGAGAGACTCAACCATGAAAACCCCCAGGTAACGTGTTCCTCACCTCACCTCCAAGGTGGAGAGACTCAACCATGAGAACCCCCAGGTAACGATGACCAGCTCAGTGGCCTTGTGGTTAGAGTGTCCGTCCTGAGACTGGGAGGTTGGGGTTCGATCCCTGGCTCGATCGTGTCATATAAGAACTGTGTTCCAAACATAAACAATTAATGATCTCAGCGGTTTGACTCTGGATATGAAGAATCAACTGATGGTGAGAAAACGCTAATGTTACTGTCGTCGTTTAGTTGCATTTCCCCTAGGAACAGACTGTATCAAATATGAGTGACTATCATAAACCATACAGAGCCATCTTTCTGACAATATCGCGGAGACCGTTTGTTTACTTTCAGACCGCAATGCTTATATGAGAGGATTTTAAGATGACTCAATGTTATTCTCCATAGAGAAATTACATAGTGGAACCGGGGGATGAGCGAGTCACGTCATGGCTTTGTTACTCTATGCCTCGTTCACACCGAAAAAGCCAAGCTATTAATCAGCTTTGTAGTTCAATGTAATCTCTATGCAAACCAGCTTTTAACATTTTAAAGCAAAGGACTATATTCACTGTCATTACTGTCACCTAATCATGTGTTGTGTTGTGTACTTGTACCTGCAGGCCATTGAGTCTTGTGTTGCTGCTGCAGGATTCAGTGTTGGAGAGTTTGCTGCTCTGGTCTTCTCTGGCGCAATGGACTTTACAGAAGGTACTGCTAACTCTAGAAACACATCCTATCCTATGTTAGCATCATTAAAACTACTACTAACACTAGGAACACATCCTATCCTATGTTAGCATCATTAAAACTACTACTAACACTAGAAACACATCCTATCCTATGTTAGCATCATTAAAACTACTACTAACACTAGAAACACATCCTATCCTATGTTAGCATCATTAAAACTACTACTAACACTAGAAACACATCCTATCCTATGTTAGCATCATTAAAACTACTACTAACACTAGAAACACATTCTATCCTATGTTAGCATCATTAAAACTACTACTAACACTAGAAACACATCCTATCCTATGTTAGCATCATTAAAACTACTACTAACACTAGAAACACATCCTATCCTATGTTAGCATCATTAAAACTACTACTAACACTAGAAACACATTCTATCCTATGTTAGCATCATTAAAGGTGGCTGCAAGGGATTTGTTCGAAATATTCTAGTCCTCCAGTCAGAGCTCAGAAATGATTGAGGCTCAACCATTAGGGTGTAACGATATAGAAACTGAATTAAAAAATCTATTTTGATTTGCAACAATCTACTATATCGATATGCAAACAGCAAAATATCATACAGTTTCGCTTTGTATATTATCATATTGTTATACAATGCAAATAATCTGTATCGAATAGTTTTTCAATGCAAATAATCGATTGCATGGATACTAAATACTTGTTCCTTGAATTTAGCAATTTTAAGAAGAAAAATGTAAAAGAGGTCTAATTACGTTTCCATTCCATATACAGTAGCTACTCTTGGTCTATCGATAAATGACTAATTCCTGTGTTCATGTCAAGGTGCGGGTTTGTCCATATGTGTTGAAATATAATGTCCATGTATTTGCTAAAGAATTTGTGTTTATTTATATCCATAATAATACATTTTCCCTTAAAAAACACTATTGACACGTTTCACACAGTTTACATTTTTTGCCAAATAGTTACTATATCGATTTTAAATCATTGAATCAAATCGTATCGTATCGCCATGAATGAACCAATATCGTCCATGTATCGTATTGTCAGCCATATATCGTGATGCGTATCGTATCGCTGTTAATAGAATGGGTACACATTATTGTGTATCATTATTTTATGCTTTAACTATTGAAAAATAGCAGATATACAAGCTCACAGCGCGGCACCGAGTGCCGCGATGTGAGCTTGTAGATCTGCTATTTTTGAAAAATCGTGAAAATTAGAAAGATATAAGTGTAATTCTATAAGATTTTTTTTGAAAAACCTGTGTTTCTATGTCAGCAATCTGGCCAGCCATCGTCAAAGAAAAGGTCCTTTTCACTTAACTGGAGCTCAGTTAGTCTGTTCTTGAGAGACTACTGTGTCAGTGGTTCTCAAACCTTTTCATGTGAAGGACCCCCAAACTGATATGTATTTGGCCACGGACCCCCATCTCAAAATAATTAGTTCCAGGGACCACCCCCAGAAGCAACATTTGAGTTACAAACATTAGCTTTAAAAATACATACCCATTTAGGCCTAACCTATAGAATAGGGCTAAATCAGAAATTAGCCTACAAAACAAATATGTTGCTACATACTGTACATGTACTGTAAGCCCCTCCCAAACAGCAAAATGTGTTCCCGGCCTGAATGGGTTAAAAGATTTGCACACATGTTCACGACTTTTTCAAAAATAGCAGATCTATAGGCTGTGCCGCGCTGCGAGCTTGTATGTCTGCTATTTTTCACTGGTTAAAGCATTCAATAATTCTAGGCCTAAATGTATGGTGACACCCCTTGAGCAGCACTCTACTCATCCACCCGTGTCCCACAGCTCTGTATGTGTGACAGTCCTATAATCATCTACTCATCCTCTGCTCTGTATGTGTGACAGCTCTATAATCATCTACTCATCCTCAGCTCTGTATGTGTGACAGTCCTATAATCATCTACTCATCCTCAGCTCTGTATGTGTGACAGTCCTATAATCATCTACTCATGTCCCACAGCTCTGTATGCAGTGAAGGTGCGAGCTGAGGCCATGCATGCAGCGTCAGAGCTCCTCCCCAGCGGCATGCTGTCAGTGCTGGGTCGACCGCAGGCCCAGTACAACCACGCATGCCTGCAGGCCAGAGAGCACTGCAGGAGCCTGGACATCCAGCAGCCCGTCTGCAGCGTGGCCAGCTTCCTCTTCCCCGACGGCAGGGTCATCGCTGGACACAAAGAGGTACGGAGCAGGGCAGGGGTCTTCAACGTTTTCAGGCCAAGGACCCCTTAGTTGAGAGAGAGATGAAGCAGGGACCCCTTAGTTGAGAGAGAGAGAGAGAGTTGAAGCAGGGACCCCTTAGTTGAGAGAGAGAGATGAAGCAGGGACCCCTTAGTTGAGAGAGAGATGAAGCAGGGACCCATTAGTTGAGAGAGAGATGAAGCAGGGACCCCTTAGTTGAGAGAGAGATGAAGCAGGGACCCCTTAGTTGAGAGAGAGATGAAGCAGGGACCCCTTAGTTGAGAGAGAGATGAAGCAGGGACCCCTTAGTTGAGAGAGAGAGATGAAGCAGGGACCCCTTAGTTGAGAGAGAGATGAAGCAGGGACCCATTAGTTGAGAGAGAGATGAAGCAGGGACCCCTTAGTTGAGAGAGAGATGAAGCAGGGACCCCTTAGTTGAGAGAGAGATGAAGCAGGGACCCCTTAGTTGAGAGAGAGATGAAGCAGGGAACCCTTAGTTGAGAGAGAGATGAAGCAGGGACCCCTTAGTTGAGAGAGAGATGAAGCAGGGACCCCTTAGCTGAGAGAGAGAGAGAGATGAAGCAGGGACCCCTTAGTTGAGAGAGAGATGAAGCAGGGACCCCTTAGTTGAGAGAGAGATGAAGCAGGGACCCCTTAGTTGAGAGAGAGAGATGAAGCAGGGACCATTTAGTTGAGAGAGAGATGAAGCAGGGACCCCTTAGTTGAGAGAGAGAGATGAAGCAGGGACCCCTTAGTTGAGAGAGAGATGAAGCAGGGACCCCTTAGTTGAGAGAGAGATGAAGCAGGGACCCCTTAGTTGAGAGAGAGAGAGATGAAGCAGGGACCCCTTAGTTGAGAGAGAGAGATGAAGCAGGGACCCCTTAGTTGAGAGAGAGATGAAGCAGGGACCCCTTAGTTGAGAGAGAGAGAGATGAAGCAGGGACCCCTTAGTTGAGAGAGAGAGACGAAGCAGGGATCCCTTAGCTGAGAGAGAGATGAAGCAGGGACCCCTTAGCTGAGAGAGAGAGATGAAGCAGGGACCCCTTAGTTGAGAGAGAGATGAAGCAGGGACCCCTTAGTTGAGAGAGAGATGAAGCAGGGACCCCCCACAACCTGTTCATAGATTCCATATAGTTTCATTGTTTGACAGCACAATCGTCAGTGTATTTTGGATTCATGTCAATTTGTGTTTTCAGATATTTAACCACTTGAACCGTCAATACTTAATAAACTTGACCTTTTACTCTGTACTTGGTCTGCTCTTTTTCTCCTCTACACCAAACCTCTTTCCCGAAAATAGCCGATCTACAAGCTCACAACGCCTCACGCTGCAAGGTGTTGTGACCTTGTAGATCTGCTATTTTTGGCTACAGTTCTCACAATATGGCACTAGGTTTCAAGTGGTTAATATAAAAAAAAAGGAGAGAAAAGGCTTCTATCACACAAAGATTTGGAGGACCCCCTGTAGTAACTCTGAGGACCCCCTAGGGGTCCCGGACCCCCTGTTGAAGACCCTTGGAGTAGGGCTTTAAACACACAGTGGTTGGGAACCAGCGATGTACAGTATTTATTTAGCAACATATTTATTTTAGAGATGTTACCGATCAATTGGCAATGGATCGGGTTCCATGGCTTCCTCCGCCACCGGTGTATGAATGTGTGTGTGAATGGGTGAATGTAATGCACAATCTATGTAAAGCGCTTTGGATTAAAAGCGCTATATAAATGCACCATTTACCATTTACCATTTCTCTCTAGACTTCCTCCATCAGAACTAAATGGTTCAGTAATGTTCTTCTCTCTAGACTTCCTCCATCAGAACTAAATGGTTCAGTAATGTTCTTCTCTCTAGACTTCCTCCATCAGAACTAAATGGTTCAGTAATGTTCTTCTCTCTAGACTTCCTCCATCAGAACTAAATGGTTCAGTAATGTTCTTCTCTCTAGACTTCCTCCATCAGAACTAAATGGTTCAGTAATGTTCTTCTCTCTAGACTTCCTCCAACAGAACTAAATGGTTCAGTAATGTTCTTCTCTCTAGACTTCCTCCATCAGAACTAAATGGTTCAGTAATGTTCTTCTCTCTAGACTTCCTCCATCAGAACTAAATGGTTCAGTAATGTTCTTCTCTCTAGACTTCCTCCATCAGAACTAAATGGTTCAGTAATGTTCTTCTCTCTAGACTTCCTCCATCAGAACTAAATGGTTCAGTAATGTTCTTCTCTCTAGACTTCCTCCATCAGAACTAAATGGTTCAGTAATGTTCTTCTCTCTAGACTTCCTCCATCAGAACTAAATGGTTCAGTAATGTTCTTCTCTCTAGACTTCCTCCATCAGAACTAAATGGTTCAGTAATGTTCTTCTCTCTAGACTTCCTCCATCAGAACTAAATGGTTCAGTAATGTTCTTCTCTCTAGACTTCCTCCAGCAGAACCAGTGTTGCCAGACGTACGATAATTATCGTATTTGTACGATAATTTGACCCTCTGTACGATGTACGATCAATAATTCCAAAAATGCCCAAATGTACGATAATTTCGGCTGAATTCGGCATATCATCAAAAAGAGCGTGAATTCACTATTTTCCCTGGCTGCTGATCTGGGATCTGGTTTGGCTTCTCAAAATAAGCCAGGAAATCAGTCAATCTGACCCTAGATCTGTACTTGGAGGCATTAAAAACACTGGTTGCATCTTTCCAGACCAGTTTCAGGCTTTTATTTGTGTAAGCTCCAAGAAGTTGCCTGCCTCCACACAGCAAATCTGATGCGTTTTTGTCACGCAGGAGTCTAAAACGAGGTCGTTTCTTACACTAAAGACGCATTTTTTGGTGAAATTACGTTTTTACGCGAGTGATTTCTCTTTTTTGGCCGTGTACGATAGTTTCATGTCAAATACGATAATTCTGAGCCTCCGGTACGATAATTCAACATTTCCCATCTGGTAACACTGAGCAGAACTAAATGGTTCAGTAATGTTCTTCTCTCTAGACTTCCTCCATCAGAACTAAATGGTTCAGTAATGTTCTTCTCTCTAGACTTCCTCCATCAGAACTAAATGGTTCAGTAATGTTCTTCTCTCTAGACTTCCTCCATCAGAACTAAATGGTTCAGTAATGTTCTTCTCTCTAGACTTCCTCCAGCAGAACTAAATGGTTCAGTAATGTTCTTCTCTCTAGACTTCCTCCATCAGAACTAAATGGTTTAGTAATGTTCTTCTCTCTAGACTTCCTCCAACAGAACTAAATGGTTCAGTAATGTTCTTCTCTCTAGACTTCCTCCATCAGAACTAAATGGTTCAGTAATGTTCTTCTCTCTAGACTTCCTCCATCAGAACTAAATGGTTCAATAATGTTCTTCTCTCTAGACTTCCTCCATCAGAACTAAATGGTTCAGTAATGTTCTTCTCTCTAGACTTCCTCCATCAGAACTAAATGGTTCAGTAATGTTCTTCTCTCTAGACTTCCTCCAACAGAACTAAATGGTTCAGTAATGTTCTTCTCTCTAGACTTCCTCCATCAGAACTAAATGGTTCAGTAATGTTCTTCTCTCTAGACTTCCTCCATCAGAACTAAATGGTTCAGTAATGTTCTTCTCTCTAGACTTCCTCCAACAGAACTAAATGGTTCAGTAATGTTCTTCTCTCTAGACTTCCTCCATCAGAACTAAATGGTTCAGTAATGTTCTTCTCTCTAGACTTCCTCCATCAGAACTAAATGGTTCAGTAATGTTCTTCTCTCTAGACTTCCTCCATCAGAACTAAATGGTTCAGTAATGTTCTTCTCTCTAGACTTCCTCCATCAGAACTAAATGGTTCAGTAATGTTCTTCTCTCTAGACTTCCTCCATCAGAACTAAATGGTTCAGTAATGTTCTTCTCTCTAGACTTCCTCCATCAGAACTAAATGGTTCAGTAATGTTCTTCTCTCTAGACTTCCTCCATCAGAACTAAATGGTTCAGTAATGTTCTTCTCTCTAGACTTCCTCCAGCAGAACTAAATGGTTCAGTAATGTTCTTCTCTCTAGACTTCCTCCATCAGAACTAAATGGTTTAGTAATGTTCTTCTCTCTAGACTTCCTCCAACAGAACTAAATGGTTCAGTAATGTTCTTCTCTCTAGACTTCCTCCATCAGAACTAAATGGTTCAGTAATGTTCTTCTCTCTAGACTTCCTCCATCAGAACTAAATGGTTCAGTAATGTTCTTCTCTCTAGACTTCCTCCAACAGAACTAAATGGTTCAGTAATGTTCTTCTCTCTAGACTTCCTCCATCAGAACTAAATGGTTCAGTAATGTTCTTCTCTCTAGACTTCCTCCATCAGAACTAAATGGTTCAGTAATGTTCTTCTCTCTAGACTTCCTCCATCAGAACTAAATGGTTCAGTAATGTTCTTCTCTCTAGACTTCCTCCAACAGAACTAAATGGTTCAGTAATGTTCTTCTCTCTAGACTTCCTCCATCAGAACTAAATGGTTCAGTAATGTTCTTCTCTCTAGACTTCCTCCATCAGAACTAAATGGTTTAGTAATGTTCTTCTCTCTAGACTTCCTCCATCAGAACTAAATGGTTCAGTAATGTTCTTCTCTCTAGACTTCCTCCATCAGAACTAAATGGTTCAGTAATGTTCTTCTCTCTAGACTTCCTCCATCAGAACTAAATGGTTCAGTAATGTTCTTCTCTCTAGACTTCCTCCATCAGAACTAAATGGTTCAGTAATGTTCTTCTCTCTAGACTTCCTCCAGCAGAACTAAATGGTTCAGTAATGTTCTTCTCTCTCCAGGCTCTGGACTTCCTCCAACAGAACTCTCAGCAGCTCCATTTCGTGCGAACGAAGCCTCTGGAGGTGAGCGGAGCCTTCCACACCGAGCTGATGTCGCCAGCCATCAAACCCCTCCAAGAGGTCCTCCGACAGGTAGAGGTCAGTACGACAGGTAGAGGTCAGTACGACAGGTAGAGGTCAGTACGACAGGTAGAGGTCAGTACGACAGGTAGAGGTCAGTAAACCCAGTAAATCCAGTAAGCCGAGGGCCACAACATTGAATCATGTCTAGGGTACCAAGCCGAGGGCCACAACATTGAATCATGTCTAGGGTACCAAGCCGAGGGCCACAACATTGAATCATGTCTAGGGTACCAAGCCGAGGGCCACAACATTGAATCATGTCTAGGGTACCAAGCCGAGGGCCACAACATTGAATTATGTCTAGGGTACCAAGCCGAGGGCCACAACATTGAATTATGTCTAGGGTACCAAGCCGAGGGCCACAACATTGAATTATGTCTAGGGTACTAAGCCGAGGGCCACAACATTGAATCATGTCTAGGGTACCAAGCCGAGGGCCACAACATTGAATTATGTCTAGGGTACCAAGCCGAGGGCCACAACATTGAATCATGTCTAGGGTACCAAGCCGAGGGCCACAACATTGAATCATGTCTAGGGTACTAAGCCGAGGGCCACAACATTGAATCATGTCTAGGGTACTAAGCCGAGGGACACAACATTGAATCATGTCTAGGGTACCAAGCCGAGGGCCACAACATTGAATCATGTCTAGGGTACCAAGCCGAGGGCCACAACATTGAATCATGTCTAGGGTACCAAGCCGAGGGCCACAACATTGAATTATGTCTAGGGTACCAAGCCGAGGGCCACAACATTGAATCATGTCTAGGGTACCAAGCCGAGGGCCACAACATTGAATCATGTCTAGGGTACCAAGCCGAGGGCCACAACATTGAATCATGTCTAGGGTACCAAGCCGAGGGCCACAACATTGAATCATGCCTAGGGTACCAAGCCGAGGGCCACAACATTGCAGGGGGCGACGGTGGCGTTCCCGCTACTCCAGCGACAGTTCAGATATCGTCGTTGTCGGGTGAAAATCTTGTATGTCTAAAACCGTTTGTTTTGCATTCATCATTTTAAAAATGATTTAAACTAGTGAAAACAGCCCATCTACAAGCACACAACGCCTCGCACCGCGAGGCGTTGTGTGCTTGTAGATCTGCTGTTTTCAATACTTTTGTGCGACGGCCTTGTTTGATGAAGCAGAGCTTTACTTTGCGAAAGAACGGACACATTTTGAGATACAGGTTTTCCACCCTACAATGACGATATACTAGTGTTGTTGCTGCTCTTATACCACCATTATTACTGGGGTGGGTGGGGGCCAGACGGTAGCCCCCCCCGGTAGCCCCCCCCCCCCCCCCCCCCCCCGCGGCCCGCCTATTGGGGAACCCTGCAGTAAACCCTCCAACTGAAGCGAGGGCTGTCACCATTATGCAATTTTATATGACGACATTGTGACTCAAACAATTGATTAACGATTTAATTGTGTTTTTGTCAGTGACAATTACATTTCTGTTTGGCTTTTAGGCTTTGAAGTTGCACATGGCAGATATGACACATAACCTAAATATGCAAATACATTACTGACATATTTGACTTATAAAAGAATATTGATAGTGCTATTTCCACTACTTCTGAAAATGTTTGAAAATATACAATAAGAACATTTTACAACATGAAAACGAGTATGATGATTATAACAAAATAATTGTAATTATGTCAAATAATAATTGCAATTATAGGATTATGTAATAATTGTGACAGGTCTAACTGAAGCTTGACTAATTACAGTACAGTAAATATATGAATGACACCACTGTGGGACCTTCAAAGAAAGAATAACGCACATCCTCATCTTCGGTGCCGAGCTAAAACTGCCAACGCAGCAATACTAGGAATACTGAAGAAGACCATAACAGGTCGAAACGTCTATTTTTGCTGCTTGTTAATAAAAAAGAAAGAGTTTGCAGCGACCAGAAAGTGATTGCGAGCTGCCTTCTTTGTTCCACTGTAATCGGGGGATATCTTTAGAAATAGTGTCAAATCCTGGAATAAATTCCTTACCCAAAGAATTCTTCACCAATGTGTTTGTAAAGGTGTTTAGTAACACATCTCACAAAGACTGAAATTCACTTTCCACAGGAAAATCTTTGACAGCTAGGGTAATTCTGGGTCTCATTCACTCACTATACACTATACTATAGGGGGAAATATCACTCCCAAAAATATGCTTTAAGTGGGATGTGAGGGGTCTAACTAGGTATTTTTAATTATTCTGAATCCATTAGGGTTAGGGTTAGTTTTGTTTTGCACCAAAAACATTCATTGGGCTAGATATGGACCCCCATACCACTGTGAAAAGTGATGACTCATCACTAAACCATCATTTTATGGGCTGTTTGTAGCCCAATGAATGTTTTTTTGTGCAAAACAAATGCTTGCAATGGATTCAGAATAATTAAAAACACCTAGTTAGACCCCTCACATCTCACTTAAAGCATATTCTTTGGGAGTGATCTTTTCCCCTATAGTATAGTGTATAGTGAGTGAATGAGACCCAGAATTACCCTAGCTGTCAAAGATGTTCCTAGGGAAACTGAATTTCAGTCTTTGTGAGATGTGTTACTAGACACCTTTACAAACACATTGGTGAAGATTTTTTTTGGTCACTTAGAAATCACGTGAAGTAGGGAACAAAGTTACAGTATGGTTCCTGAGATGTGATAGTTTTTGAGTGAAAATAGTATTTTTGAAGATGTGTTTACCTTTTGTTAGGTTCTCTAGTCTAGAACTACAACAAAACACCACTGTTGGTGAAATACTGTTATTAACAATTTTGCTGCCATTTTAAACATAGCTGTAGTAAGCAGCTGCCAAATTGTCCTTACCTTTTAGCGTGGGCACGCGCACGCATCGTGCACAATCTGTGCACGACTCATCTAGTAGACGTGTAGACTCGGTGACAAGCTTTCGAATAAAAAAACCCCCATTGAAATAGACATATCCGTTGCCGCGCTGTATCTCTGCTTATCAGCCAGTGTTTACATGAAAAAACATTGAAAAAAGCCAGCTGTGCGCTATGGTAACACGTGGACACGTTCGCGCACAAAACGCACGATATGTGCGGGGATCATAATCCAGGCGTGTAGAGACTGGATCAAAGTTTCCAAACGCAAAAATCGGATTGAAAAACAAGCTTTCCATCGCCGAGTAGCTTCCTCTTCCTCTTCTCCATTGGTTTAATGGAGGCGGGACTATGGCCCAGGCTCAGACCGGATACGGAAAGCTAGATCCGGTCCAGACCGGAAATACGACCGGATACAGTTAGGAGGCGGGCCTAAAGAGCCAGAAACAGCGAAAATCAGCGATAATACTTTAATCCTTTCAATGATTAAAGCTAATTAAACTTCTGGGAATCGACGGGCATGGCACCGCGGTACAGCGGGAAATCTCCGGTTTCAACGGGAATCGCAGAGTATGAGTTAACATTCATATGATTCAAGTGAAATTCAAATTTTCTCTCTCTCTCTCTCTCTCCAACACCAATCCGCTCAGGTGCGTCGCCCGGAGATCAACGTGTACTCCAACGTGGACGGCAAGCGCTACATGCACGAGGCCCACGTCCGCAAGCAGCTGGCCAAGCAGCTGGTGTCGCCGGTGAAGTGGGAGCAGACGCTGCACCAGATCTACGAGCGGAGCCAAGGCGAGGCGTTCCCTCGTACCTACGAGCTGGGCCCCGGGAAGCAGCTCGGTGCCACGCTGCAGAGGTGCAACCTGAAGGCCTACAAGTCCTACAGGCACGTGGACGTGACCGTCGACCACGAGGAGGATCACTGAAGGACTCTCAAGCCGACATCATAGTCGCCTGGGCGGTGGAAGGCTTTACACCGCGGTGTAGTCTTTTCGAGTCTTTTTGAGTCATAAAACTACAACGTTACGTCATTCCTCGCGGTGGAGAGCTTTACACCGTGAGTCCCAACACATCTCTCTGTTTTTACTATCAGACAGACAGGCTCTACACCCCGTTCACTGATTGGTCGATCTAGACCAGTCAGTCACGGTGTACAGGACTCCACCGTGAGTGACTATGATGTCCTACACTTATTTTCTGACTTGAGGTGGAAAGCTCTCCACCGGTGGATAGCTCTCCACCGTACACTCTGATACGGGCTTCACAGAGCCAGGATCACTGAAGGACTCTGACAGAGCGAGCAAACAACCGACTGAAAGACATTTAGACAGGATACGCATTATTGCGTATTATTATTTTATGCTTTAAAGGGGAAGACCACCCATTTTCAATAGTGAACTGTGTCATTAACTAGTTCAGTGCCAAACGACTTTCAGATCAACTATCTCACTATGGACTTCCCTGCCAAACGACTTAAATCGACTTTTACTTAGAAAAAAAAAATGATTTTTGATTTTTTTTTTTTGGACCCCATTAAATCTAGTAAACATGATTTCAATCGCGATTTTGTATGTTCCACCCCCCATACAACCCCATCTTTCATACAGGGCAGCCATCTTTGCTTACATAACATGTAAAACATAATTTCAAATCTGATTTTTTTGTTTGAAAGCTGTGAACAGCCTGCACAAACATGGTGCATGATCTGTGCATGGGCGTGCATGATCTGTGCACTATAAATTACATGGAAGTCTATGGAGATTTATGGCAATATGAGCCAAAAAGCCCACATTTAATTGGCAGGGAGCGAGTTTTAATATACCTTAGAGGAGTTGTGTGGAAATAGAAAAAAAATTTCCCCCCCTTCTGTGTTGCCTAGAACTGGAGGATTGATTTTGCGGTTTGTATTGTAAAGTACAACTTGATGACATCACACCGTTGTACTTTACAATACAAACCCCCAAAATCAATCCTCCAGTTCTAGGCAACACAGAAGGGGGGGACATTTCTTTTCTATTTCCACACAACTCCTCTAAGGTATATTAATGACATAGTTCAATATTGAAAATGGGTGGTCTTCCCCTTTAACTATTATAAAATAGCAGATCTACAAGCTCACGGCACCGAGTGCCATGCTGCGAGCTTGTAGATCTGCTATTTTTGAAAAATAGTGAGAATTTGAATTTTGACCCGATTCTATAAGTGTCTTCTGAATCCTTCCATAAGGTTTTTTGAAAAACACACATTTCTACGTCAGTGGTTCTCTAGAATTATATGTATTTGGCCGCCAAACCCTGTCTCAAAAATATTTTGTACAAAGCACATATTTGAGTTACAAATGTTCGCTTTTAAAAGCATATATTCAAAGACTTGCAAAATAAAATCAAGAATTTTCAAAAATAGCAGAGCTACAAGCTTGCAGTGAGCTTGTATATCTGCTATTTTTCAATAGTTAAGACATTAAATAATTCTAGTCCTAAATGGGTTAATGACTTATGCCTCCATCAGATTAATGATTATGGTGTTGCTTTGCAGTGGAATTGCCCTTTAAATGTTTCTACTTGAACTTTCTCGATCCATTTGAGACGAGAGCCATTGAACTGGGAGTTTGGACTCTCTGTTAAGACCAGGTGGAACTGAGAAGCACCGACTGGCCATTCAGAACGGGTACACATTATTCATTATTGTGTATTGTTATTTTATGCTTTAACTATTGAAAAAATCGCAGATATACAAGCTCACAGCGCGGCACCGAGTGCCGCACTGCGAGCTCGTAGATCTGCTATTTTTGAAAAATAGTGAAAATTCGAATTTGACCCGATTCTATAAGTGTCTTTTGAATCCTAAGATTTTCTGAAAAACCTGTTTCTGTGTCAGCAATCTGGCCAGCCGTCGTCAAAGAAAAGGTCCTTTTCACTTCAACTGGAGCTCAGTTGGTCTGTTCTTGAGAGACTACTATGTCAGTGGTTCTCAAACCTTTTCATGTGAAGGACCCCCAAAATGATATGTATTTGGCCACGGACCCCCATCTAAAAAATATTTAGTTCCAGGGACCACCCAGAAGCAAAATTTGAGTTACAAACGTTCGCTTTGAAAATACATATATTCAAAGATTTGCACACATTTTCACGACTTTTTTTCAAAAATAGCAGATCTACAAGCTCGCAGCGCGGCACTCGGTGCCGCGCTGTGAGCTTGTATATCTGCTGTTTTTCACTGGTTAAAGCATTTGCTCATACTGTACATCGTTTTATAATAAAATGGTTGTTCCGTTAATGAATGAGACAATATTGTCCTTTTAATTCAATTTATTTTCACCACATGAGGCAATGTGCGATATAGAATAGAAAGTCCAGCTCCCTTTATTGCAAAAAGAAAGTTACAAAACTGGACAGAAACTGTTAGAAACATTCACTTTTAAACAACTTCCAAACAACAAAATACCAGTCACAGCTGGGTGCTCAGCTAACATATGACATCAAACTAAAAACACACAAGTGGAAACGGCTGTACTCCAGAATAAAGCATGCGTTTCGGTCTCAGCCGGTCGTCAGGGCAGATTTAAAAGTCTTAAATCTGCTCGGAGGAAGGCTGAGGTCGAAACGCTCACGTGTTCCCAATAGGGACGATAATCCTTATTATCGTTTATCGGACTCTCACAATAATCGTATCGTGGAGATTTAAACTCATCGTGAAATCATCCTCCGTCATATACTGGGATCAATTCACCTTTTATTTGCCGAGCTGCAGATCCGCCGGTACTATTTAAACCCTTTATAACAGGTCAAAAAGGACCAGGAAATAATGTACTTGATACAGTCTTTTTTTCTACCAAATCTCTTAAAATAACCGATCTACAAGCTCAAAACGATGCATTGTGAGCATGTAGAGCTGCTGTTTTTTGGGTAAATGCTCCGCCCCAGGATAATGGATGGGGGGGATCTTTTGATTATCGCAATAATATCATAAATCGCAATTGCTTTGCTCACAATAATCGTGACGTGACATTTTCACATTGTCCCATCGCTATTCTGAGACAGTCTTGCATCTTTTATTTTGGAGTCCCGCTTTTTCCACTTAAAGGGATATTCCACTTTGAAAAATCAGGCTTTTATGAACACCCTGAACAGATTTTAATTTGCTTCATTCAATATTTAGATATTTGATGTAAATGTTATCAGGCCTTCCAGGCCCAGGTCCTCTCCACATACACACCCATTGTAACTTCAAACTCCATTTTAACCATGATAGATTCATTAAAAACACCAGTTATTTTTTTCCCTGGATCAAGCCTCCTGAAAACATTTACATCAAAATCTAAATATCGAATGAAGCAAATTAAAAACTGTCCTGGGTGTTCATAAAAGCCTGGTTAAACCATAAAATTACCAAAAGTTTTTTTGAAAAGTGAAATATCCCTTTAAGTGGTTTTTGTTTTGATTTGAATAATTACATGCCCAAAATATGAATTAATGATCAATAATTCAATATTATCCCCAAACAGGTGCCAAATAAATCTGTAATATTCAACACCACTTATTAAATTATTATAAAAAGAGAAATAAAATTAAAAAAGCACAAAATGTAAATGTTTTAAAAATTATGTTCTGACCAAAAGACCCGCTTATGGCCTGCTTGCTAGCCTCTCCATGCCACCCATAATGCAGTGCAAATGGCTGGGGTGGCAACCAGTGCCACGGTCACAGTTATCCCTGTGGTCCAGCCAGTGTAGGTAATACTGCACACCTGGGGGGGAAAGTTGCATCAGAATTGGTACATTATATTTTTCTGTAGTACATTATAATTATTTTATTTAGTAAATTGTACAGTAAACTTGGGCTGCCCTCAACTAAAGACATTCTTTGTCAACTACTATAACAGTTGGAGTCCTAAGAACTTTGAGACCAATCGATTAGTTGATTTAATTCGATAAATGTGTGATATTGTGTTTGCTGCTGAGACAGCAGAGACCAGCATTTTCACGTTGATGTTGTGACCAACTGAACATTCTTGTGTTCATTTCACATCGCGTTGCATGCTGGCCTGTAGACTTCTAGAGTTAAAGAGTTGTATCTAGTGTAGAAGAATTGTGCTCATCATTTGTCTGATCAACTAACTAGTCAGGGAAAATTAGCAGAATACCTGTCAAATCTGGGAAGAAATTCCTTACCAAACAATTTCTTCACCAATGTGTTCGTAAAGGTGTCTAGTAACATATCTAACAAAGATTGAAATTAAACATCCCTAGGAAAATCTTTGACAGCTAGGGTAATGCTGGGTCTCATTCACTCACTATACACTATACTATAAGGGAAAAGATTACTCCCCAAAAATATGCTTTAAGTGGGATGTGAGGGGTCTAACTAGGTGTTTTTAATTATTCTGAATCCATTGCAAGCATTTGTTTTGCACGGAAAACATTCCTTGGGCTAAAAATTGCCCCCCATACCACTGTGAAAAGTGAAGACTCATCACTAAACCATCATTTTTATTTATTGTTTTTAGCCCAATTAATGTTTTCCGTGCAAAACAAATGCTTGCAATGGATTCAGAATAATTAAAAACACCTAGTTAGACCCCTCACATCCCACTTAAAGCATATTTTTGGGAGTGATTTTTTTCCCTTACAGTATAGTGTATAGTAAGTGAATGAGACCCAGAATTACCCTAGCTGTCAAACATTTTGCTAGGGATGTTGAACTTTAATCTTGGTTAGATATGTTACTAGACACCTTTACCAACACATTGGTGAAGAAACCGTTTGGTAAGGAATTTATTCCCAGGTTTTTATTAATATTCCCTGACTAAACATCTGTTTGCCAAGACAAACCGATCGATTCATTCCTTATCTGATGATTATGAGGGGACAGCCCAATAACATATGGGAGAATAAGTGAAGTGTTACCCAGCCTGTCCAGGCCTCTGCTCTGAGGACCCCCTGTCCAGGTGTGGAGGCTGCGAGCCACCAGGTCCTGAGGACCCCCTGTCCAGGTGTGGAGGCTGCGAGGCAGGCCTTGACGGCAGCAGACAGACCATGGAACTCCCTGGAGGATAGATAGATAGATACCTATATTATTAGTAAGGCTGGGACTTTAACTGATTAATTGCGATTAATTAATTACAGAAAATTAACGCGATTAAAAAAATTAACTCATTTTAATCGCACTTAGTTTTTGCACCACAGAACCTTCAGTTTCGGGCAAACCGATCATAGCGATGCACCAACCAAGAAGAGACAACAAACGCAAAGGGAGAAGTAGCCGATCAGAGCGCTTTGCTTGGCCCAGTGGATGTGAAATTTTGATAAAAGAAACTCACTTGTTGATTCACTCGTACAACAAAATGTGTTTTACTTGAAATAAATGCTTCTCAAGTCATATATTGATGTGCGATTAAAATGCGATTAATTGCGATTAATTAATCACAGAGCCTGTAATTAATTAGATTAAAAATTTTAATCGCATCCCAGCCCTAATTATTAGATAGATAGATAGATAGATAGATAGATACCTTTATTATTAGATAGATAGATAGATAGATAGATAGATAGATACCTTTATTATTAGATAGATAGATAGATAGATAGATAGATACCTTTATTATTAGATAGATAGATAGATAGATAGATAGATAGATAGATAGATAGATAGATAGATAGATAGATAGATACCTTTATTATTAGATAGATAGATAGATAGATAGATAGATAGATACCTTTATTATTAGATAGATAGATAGATAGATAGATACCTTTATTATTAGATAGATAGATAGATAGATAGATGGATACCTTTATTATCCCAGGGGGGAAATTCAGTTGTCCAGTTGTAGCACAGCAGTATACAGTTATTTACAAAGTTACAGAGAAGTAGGAAAAGATAGATAAGAGTAAAAAACAAGAGCAGTACAGTACCAAAAAAAGAGAAGGTGCATCAATAGAGGGGGCGAATTAAATATAAGTATATATACATAAATGGGACCATATGAACATTTCATATCACGATTATCCTCACGAAAGAAATGGCGATTTACGATATTGTCGCGATAATCAGAATCCATTATCCTGGGGCGGAACATTTTGCCAAAAGATAGACGATCTACAAGCTTGTAGATCGGCAATTCTTTGGCAAAGACTTTTGATAGAGAGTGGGAAAAAAAAGACTATCAAGTACGTTTTGACAATAGAGGGATTAAGTGGTACCGGATATGCAGCTCGGCAAATAAAAGGTGAATTGATCCCAGTTTCACGATAAATTAAATCTCCACGATACGATTATCGTGAGTTAATATGGCTTATCGTCCCATCCCTTGAAGAGGATAAAACATGTTTTCCATCCATGTCACTTTGAATCGAGGACAATAATGGAACCCAGGTCCAGTATGTTCTTATACTTGTTACTGATTATTCAATCGATTGACGTTATTATGCAGAAACCATCTGTAAAAAGAAGTTTATTTTCGTTTATGTTTGGTTCAACTGTATTGATATACACAAAGACGTACAAATATCTGGGCCTAACCTTAGATGAGCATATGAACCTAAAGGAAGGTATTCAAGTCTTAACTGATTCAGCTGGTAGAGCTTTGGGGTCAGTTCTAAATAAGGTGAAAGCCTGTAAAGATTTAGGATATCACACATACACACAATTATATCAATCTTGTGTTTGTCCTGTCTCAGATTATGCTTCTGGTGTATGGGGCTTCCATGACAACGAAAATTCAAACAAAATCCAAAATAGAGCCATACGCTCATTTCTTGGAGTCCATAAGCTTACGCCAGTTTTGGCCATTAGAGATATGGGATGGATGCCAGTAAATATAAGACATAAAGGTGAGATGATGAGAATGTGGAATAGATTTGTTAAAATGCCTGACCACAGATTAACTAAAAAGATTTTTAACTGGGATATTTCAAATGGCTATCCCTGGGCTAATGAAGTGAAATCTTTATTTTTTATGAATAATTCTTCATTCATTTATCTAAATAGATTATGTTGTAATATTCATGAATTGCAGAATTCTATGTTTCATAAATATAAAGAGAGTTGGTCTGTTGACTTATGGTGTAAGCCGAAACTGAGAACATATCGTCTTATTAAGAAGGGTTATGGTCCTGAGCCATATGTCACGCAGAATGTATCTAAGAGTCAAAGGTCGTTTTGTGCTCAATTACATTCAGGGACCTTTAAATACCATTGGCGTTGGAGACAGGCAGATTCATTGGGACTCCTGAGGAGGAAAGAGTTTGTTTGTTGTGTGATTTGGAGGAAATTGAAAATGAGGTTCATTTCTTGTTTTATTGTCCATTGTATGATGAATTAAGACATAGATTATTTGGTAAAACGTCATCTATTTGTGTTAACTTTTTTTGGTTGGATGATTATGAAAGACTTGAATTATGTTTCAGTAAAAGGTATTTTCTTTTTGGCAGATTATGTGTGTAAAGCTTGGGAAAAAAGACAAAGTGTTTTGTATGCTTGAAGGACAGTTTGAAGAACAGTCTTTTTGTTTTATTTGTATACCTGTATGGTACCAATGAAATGATTTATATGTATATGTGTCCTGTAAGTCCATGTGGGCTGGGCACCTTTTTGGTGCACGACACGAAAATAAATAAATCTATCTATATGCATCGAATCATCGGGAAGCCTTTTTTTTTTCCTCCCAATATTTGAATCTGAATCGACACAAAAAAGTGTCGATATTTCGTTTGTAAGTGACTAAATGGATTAGTCTATTAAGCCCTATTTTATACTACTTTGTACAGAGGTGTTACACAAAGTCACCACAGTTTTGACTGAGCTTGTAAATCTGCTATGTTTGACCAAAGATCATTTTTATTAAAATCTTTTCTTTCTTTTTGTTCTCATGATTAAAGGGGCACTCCACCACTTTTCAACCTATGTTCATATAATTGGTCCTCACTCAAAAATAGCTTTCTTTTTTTTTTTTTTTTCTCAGAGGAGGGCTGTGGGCAGGTCAGAAACCCATAGTCTTGTGACATCATCGATTGCCAATCCAGCTTATAGAAACGGCAGGCTTTCTATTCCTGAAAAGTTGCAATTTTAAAGTGGAAGCCATTGTTCTCGCGATAATAAAAATCTAAATATTTTTTTCAAAAATATTGATTACGTTTTTTTTGGGAAAATGATGATGTCACAAGACGATGGATTCTGAACTTCGCACAGCTCTCCTAGGAGACTTGGACTGAGTAGAAAAAAAATGGTGATATTTTATCATGAACATTAGTGAGGACCTATTATATGAAGACAGGTTGAAAAGTGGTGAACTACTCCTTTAACTGTTGCACCCCTTTTGTAGAATTTGTAGTGAAATACATCCATTATGCCTGCCATAATAAAGACTGTCAGATCAGATGTTATGGTCAGCCATACCGATAGAAGGTCCTGCCATAATAAAGACTGTCACATCAGATGTTATGGTCAGCCATACCGATAGAAGGTCCTGCGCAGTGTTTGGGCCAATCTTGGTATCTGGACAACTGTGGGCCACTGGTCCTGCAGTCTGCCGGCCCAGTCCTGGTCCCCGGTCCTGGTTCTGCAGTCTGCCGGCCCAGTCCTGGTTCTGCAGTCTGCCGGCCGCCCAGTCCTGGTTCTGCAGTCTGCCGGCCGCCCAGTCCTGGTTCTGCAGTCTGCCAGCCCAGTCCTGGTTCTGCAGTCTGCCGGCCGCCCAGTTCCGGTCCAGCCGGTCTCCTATTTCTGCCAACTGGCGACCGATGGCTCGAGCCGCCCTGTCGTCGATCCTAAAGGGGGGAGTACGAGATCTCTTGTTCGGTGAATATGTTGTAAGGGTGAATATGTTGTAAGGGTGAATATGTTGTAAGGGTTAGGGTGAATATGTTGTAAGGGTGAATATGTTGTAAGGGTTAGGGTGAATATGTTGTAAGGGTGAATATGTTGTAAGGGTGAATATGTTGTAAGGGTGAATATGTTGTAAGGGTGAATATGTTGTAAGGGTGAATATGTTATAAGGGTGAATATGTTATAAGGGTGAATATGTTGTAAGGGTGAATATGTTATAAGGGTGAATATGTTGTAAGGGTGAATATGTTATAAGGGTGAATATGTTGTAAGGGTTAATATGTTGTAAGGGTTAATATGTTGTAAGGGTTAATATGTTGTAAGGGTGAATATGTTATAAGGGTGAATATGTTGTAAGGGTTAATATGTTGTAAGGGTTAATATGTTGTAAGGGTTAATATGTTGTAAGGGTGAATATGTTGTAAGGGTTAATATGTTGTAAGGGTTAATATGTTGTAAGGCTGCACAATGAGTCAAAAGTTGATCTAAAATTGACATTTTACGTTTCACAGTTCATTTTTTAAATCCACAATCATGATAACAATATGAGCCCTTTAAGACCCTGAACGCATCCGCGTCGCGTGAGACTTGAACCACTAAGCATTATTTTACGCTTTAGCCATTGAACAATAGATATACATGCTCACCGCGTGACACCGAGCTTGTAGATCTGAAAATTCTTTGAATATTTTTGACCCGATTCTGTAAATGTCTTCTAAATCCTTCTTCTAAATCAGTTTTTCTCAAACCTTTTCATGTCAAGGACCCTCAAAATTACATTTATTTGGCCGCGGACCCCCATCTCAAAATATGTTGTTCCAGGGACCCCCCCAGAAACAGAGATTTGAGTTACAAAAGTTTGCTTTGAAAGATTTATGTTCAAAGATTTGCAAACATTTGCATCACGATTTTTCCAAAATAGCAGATCTACAAGCTCGCAAGCAGCTTGTAGATCTACTATTTTTTCAATAGCTAAAAGTATAACATATTTTGTGGAGGTTGGGGTCCAAAAAGCATCCAGAAACCATCTGGCCTTAGTGTTTACCTGACGTTCACAGCAGATCTGGCCTTAGTATTTACCTGACGTTCACAGCAGATCTGGCCTTAGTATTTACCTGACGTTCACAGCAGATCTGGTGACGGTGCCGTCCTCATGAGGACCAGCCTGGAGGGACTTGGTGCCGTCCTCATCAGGACCAGCCTGGAGGGACTTCACACTGCTTGGCCGACTTGCTTGTTCCACCATCTTGTTTACTGGGCAGACAGTAATCATTATGACATCATTATGACAGTAATCATTATGACATGATGTACTTGAATGAGAAAAGACCAGTGGAAATGGCCTGAAAGAGTGAAAGATCTGTAACTCTGAAATCTGTAACTTTTATGTCCTACCCCGGGGATTCAAACGTCGGATCACCCCCCCCCCCCCCCCCCCCCCGCGCACAAGAGCCAATATTTCTGCTCTTGAGCTATAAAAGAGAGTTTGTTTGGGGAGGTGAGATATTTGGGTTTGCATTTCATACAATACCTCTAGTCAACCAGTAGTAGGCCTACTCCTACCTGGCCAAAGGTAGGAGCCAATGGAAGAGTAGGGATACCAACTCCAACCAGCATGTTAACATCCTCTACACTGCAGATTGGTTAAAATAATGTTTTATTCGCTAAAAAGATTGCAGCTTTTACCACTTTAACTATAACTTTAGTTGATCGGAATCCCGATTGCGACATGTTGAGCCTGTAGATCTGCTATTTCCGCCGAATGTTCACCTGTTTTTGCAGAATGTTTGTCTATTTTGACATACCAAGAATAGAGAAGCAAGTGTTCATTAATTATTAACCGTTCCTTTTGTGTGTGTGTGTGTGTGTGTGTGTGTGTGTGTGTGTGTGTGCGCATGCGTGCGTGCGTGTGTGTGTGTGTGTGTGTTTTGCGTGTGTGTGTGTGTGTGTGTGTGTGTGTGTGTGTTTTGCGTGTGTGTGTGTGTGTGTGTGTGCGTGTGTGTGTTTTGTGTGTGTGTGTGTGTGTTTTGCGTGTGTGTGTGTGTGTGTGTGTGCGTGTGTGTGTTTTGTGTGTGTGTGTGTGTGTTTTGCGTGTGTGTGTGTGAGAGAGAGAGACTGTGTGTATACTATATATTAGTATACTTGTGAGAGTCAGATGTCAAAGTACAAGAGAGACGTTGGTTTTATGGTTCAAAGATATTTGTTTAAGATATAGGTTTATAACACTTTGAGTTGCATGTTATGTATGAAAGGTGCGATATAAAATATATATCATCATTATCATTAGGTTTACAATTAGGAAAGGATTCAGGTTAGGACCCCTTAGGCCAAGGACCCCTTAGTTGAGAGAGAGATGAAGCAGGGACCCCCACAACCTCTTCATGGATTCCATATAGTTCCATTGTTTGACAGCACAATCATCAGTGTATTTTGGATTCATGTTTAATTTGTGTTTTCAGATATTTAACCACTTGAACCGTCAACAGTTAATAAACTTGACCTTTCACTCTGTACTTAGTCTGCTCTTTTTCCCCTCTACACCAAACCTCTGCCAAAAATAGCCGATCTACAAGCGCTGCGAGGCGTTGTGAGCTTGTAGATCTGCTATTTTTGGCTACGGTTCTCAGAATATGGACGCTAGGGTTCAAGTTGTTAATAAAAAGGATTGGAAGATTTGGAGGACCCCCATAGCCCCCCCCCCCCCCCCCCCCCCCCGGTTGAAGACCCCAGCTCTAAACTCTAGAAAAGAATAAACTGCTGTCCTCACAAGTATAGAACTACACAGGTGTGTGTGTGTGTGTGTGTGTGTGTGTGTGTGTGTGTGTGTGTGTGTGTGTGTGTGTGTGTGTGTGTGTGCACCAGTGCATGTGTTTGTTATCCTAGCATGACTCCTCCTAACGCTCATAACCTTACTGTGTAAATACAGGGTCATGTGACCAGGTGTAAATAGAGGGTCATGTGACCAGGGCGGGGTTGCACCAGCTGTTACTAAGTTATAACGTAGCCTAGTTGTAACGTAAATGGCTTCTAAGTCAAGACTTACGCATTACTAAAATGTCAGGTGTTGCACCACACAAATTTGTTCTTACGTATCTCTAAGTAACAACTAAATATTTACACCTCCCCTTGGGTAGCACTAAGTCTTTACTAAGTAACCTATCTCTATGGGAGACTGGGAGTAGAGCAACTACACTACTAACGTGGCAGACGGCATTATATCGGCTATTTAATTAATTCAACAATGAAACGATCCATCTGTTTAAAACATACATTAAGCCCAATATACATTTCGGCCATTTGAAAATAGCCGATCTACAAGCTCACGATGTGTGTGCTATTAATAGAGTATTTTTATATTGCAGGATTGATACTTTTTTAATTCATTTGAGTACTTTTCAACCACTGCACATACAGCACAACAGCGAATTGAACGGTGCGCTCTCTTTCCCTGTGTCTCCAAATATGCTTATATTACTTCACAACGGGGAAAGATGTATGAGGCCAATATAATTTGTGATACAATCCGTTTGCAGGGCAGTGCGCTGCGCAGGGATGCGCTCGCACTGTGCACGCATAACAGTGACTTTGTGTACTTGCCAGTGGAGAGACAGAGCTCTCTGTTGACAAAAGACGATACAAGCTTTACTAGAAATAGTTAGTTTTCATTGGATTCGGGAGCTATGACGTCATTTTATGCGACTATACATTACTTTAGGAACAGTCTACGCATTACTAGTTACGTTATGCCTTAAGCAGTCGTGGTGCAACACCTGTTAGTAACTCACTTAGTTACAAACTAACTAGTAGTTACTAAGCCTCTAGTAAGGACTTTACTCCCTAACTTAGGGCAGAACTTACGTTCTGGTGGTGCAACTGGCCCCTGGTGTGTAAATACAGGGTCATGTGACCAGGTGTGTTGCCGTGGAGACAACAAAGGTCCTCACAGTTTAAAAAAAGAAAAAGAAGAAAAACATGACATCATCATATTGTTGGATTCACTTCCCTGTCTGAGAACTTCACCCAATGAATGTACATCCATCAACTAAGACATTAAAACCTCACCCAATGAATGTACATCCAGCAACTAAGACATTAAAACTTCACCCAATGAATGTACATCCAGCAACTAAGAAATGAGTCAATAAATATGTACCATTCACTTGCCTGGCCTGGTTGGACATAAGTTATGGGTTAGGGTTAGGGTTAGTGATGTCTGAGATCACATCACTACTAAACTTTAACTAAGACAAGTCGATTTATATTCACACTTCTATAAATCACTACATTGATATGTTAACCAATCTGTATGGTAGAGTATGTGTTAATACAGTGATCACTATGATATGTTAACCAATCTGTATCGTAGAGTATGTTAATACAGTAATCACTACATTGATATGTTAACCATTCTGTATGGTAGAGTATGTGTTAATACAGTGATCACTATGATATGTTAACCAATCTGTATCGTAGAGTATGTTAATACAGTAATCACTACATTGATATGTTAACCATTCTGTATGGTAGAGTATGTGTTAATACAGTAATCACTACATTGATATGTTAACCATTCTGTATGGTAGAGTATGTTAATACAGTGGTCACTACATTGATATGTTAACCATTCTGTATGGTAGAGTATGTGTTAATACAGAGGTTCTCAAAGTGGGTTTCAGGGACTCTCTAGGTTCCTTTGTCGGGGTCTAAATTGACCCTTACAAGTCTTAACTTTGACAGTGTACAAAATGGAACCAAATGAACCCTAACAGGTCCATTTGGTTCCATATGTACACTGTCAAAATGTCAAAGTTTGAGAACCACTGTGTTAATACAATATAACTGAGACATCTGCATAGGTTGGAGGTGGTCTTCCTAGTCTTCCATTGAGATATTTACACCCTGGTGTCGGGCAGAGCAAATACTGGTTGAAAAGTAGTAGTAATGCCTGGAGCTCATAATAAGCCCCAATAATATCTCTCCTGCTCTCTTGGCTCAACGGTAGATGTGTTTTGGTCTCCCACGCGGGAGACGACCTGCCGGACCTGGGTTCAAACTTTGAATCCCATGCGAGGAGGACACAACAGTTAGACATTGCAGCTTTAATGTAACTCATAGAGTGCACAAATGTACCCAAATAACGAGTTATAAACGGGTAAGTTAACACAGAGGATGTTACGGTGTATTCAGTGTATTGTAGCTTGTTATCTATAAACGGGTAAGTTAACACTGTGTATTCAGTGTATTGTAGCTTGTTATCTATAAACGGGTAAGTTAACAATGAGGATGTTACTGTGTATTCAGTGTATTGTAGCTTGTTATCTATAAACGGGTAAGTTAACACTGAGGATGTTACGGTGTATTCAGTGTATTGTAGCTTGTTATCTATAAACAGGTAAGTTAACACTGAGGATGTCACGGTGTATTCAGTGTATTGTAGCTTGTTATCTATAAACAGGTAAGTTAACACTGAGGATGTTACGGTGTATTCAGTGTATTGTAGCTTGTTATCTATAAACAGGTAAGTTAACACTGAGGATGTTACGGTGTATTCAGTGTATTGTAGCTTGTTATCTATAAACAGGTAAGTTAACACTGAGGATGTTACGGTGTATTCAGTGTATTGTAGCTTGTTATCTATAAACAGGTAAGTTAACACTGAGGATGTTACTGTGTATTCAGTGTATTGTAGCTTGTTATCTATAAACAGGTAAGTTAACACTGAGGATGTTACGGTGTATTCAGTGTATTGTAGCTTGTATTGTAGCTTTGTATTGTAGCTTGTAGCTTGTTATCTACTGTCACCAAACCTGTTCCTGTGTCACCTGAGCTCACATGCTGGAGGAGGGCTGAATGCAAATGCTGTTATTTACAACTCAAATCAACCAACCTGCTGCTTCATCCATCCAGCAAGAATAATGCCAATAGCCAAAGTCATTGTTTTTTTTTTAAGTTAAAGTTAATTTCTAATTAAACATCAGAATGAAAAGTTATTTATCCCTGAGTTTGTTTGTGTGAATTGGTCCATGCACAAATATTTGGCAGCCGATGGCTTTTATATGGCTGTTATTATAATCGCTTTAAACTGCACCTTGATAACATGGCTGATTGAACAATCCTTTATCTTCTTTTGTAATAGTTATATATCATATATGGCTCATATTCTAGCGGTACTACATATAGTTTTATGTTATGGTTTTAGTAGTACCAGTTTTTAGTATTTTTTATATATTTATTTTATTCCTTTTTGTTGCACTGCAAATGGGATGGTAGGTATAGTAGGAACAACATTTCAAATGTTGTCTTTTAGAGGCTTCTATGCAACTAAGTACACAAGACAGAAGTCACTAAACATAATCTTCTATGCAGTCTATGTCTAGTTGTCATAACAAAGGGATGAAGTCATCTCAGCCATATCAAGCAAGGTCATGTTGAAGATCACACAAACAGGAATACAATGTTTCCAATTGATTTTATATGTATTCTTAATATCCATGGTTAGCCCTCTGTAGTGTTTTATATCAATGTTGATGTTTGTGTAAAATAAAAGTCTGGGTTTCCGAGGCTAATGTTTGTGTGATATCATATTAGATCCACCTGTGATCAACAAGGGAGCAGGTGCTCCAAAATGCAGGCTTCCCATTTAAAACGTACCTTTTGTGTAGATTAAAGTAGACGCCGCCCTGAAACAAACACACAGACATTGTGATGAAAACTTTATAAATAAAAAATGATTGAAGAAAGTGTTTTTGACAGTATACTCACAGCAGCGTCCTTTAATCTGGTTGCGTTCAGGTAAACTGTTTTCTCTCAGGGGAAAGCCTGGTGAGGCGAGGTTAGGTAAACTGCCAGGAATATCATTAGCCACGCCTAGGCGTGCTGTTACAGGCAATGGCCGCCTGGGGGCGTCTCCACAGTGAAATGGTATGACCTCATGGAGACTGTCTGCCCATAGATATCTTATATATATCTATGTGTCTGTCTGCCCTGCTATTATTTAGCTTGGGAAAATGTAAGTATTAAAGTAAATAAATGAGTTAGTAGTCAGTCAGTTAGTTAGTTAGTTAGTAAATACATAGGCCTATATTTATCTTATTTAGGGTTAGACTGTCTGCCCTGCTATTATTTAGCTTGGGAAAATGTAAGTAAGTAAATTAGTCAGTCAGTCAGTCAGTCAGTCAGCCAGCCAGCCAGCCAGCCAGCCAGCCAGCCAGCCAGCCAGCCAGCCAGCCAGCCAGTCAGCCAGCCAGCCAGCCAGCCAGCCAGCCAGCCAGTCAGTCAGTCAGTCAGTCAGTCAGTCAGTCAGTCAGTCAGTCATTCAGTCAGTCAGTCAGTCAGTCAGTCAGATAAAAAAAGGATAAACACCTCAAGAGGTGGGCTTGGTTCAATTGGGGTCCTTTTTTGAATTTGAATGACATACAAATAAAACACATGCAGTAGCCTACTATGCATTTTTCCTTTTTGAATCTTTTCAATTGACATCTAGCCTACTTGTAGGCTATTGTATGCATGATATCATGAGAAATGCACATTGTAAGGCTTAATATTGGTGGGTACTTTATGGAGGCTGAACATATTTATTTCTACCTTTAGTTTTCCACTGATTTCACTGATTTACTGTAGTTTGTAGTTCAGTGATGCAAAGAGCATCACTCTAAGGTCCTACTGCATAGAATGAACAACAGCGCCACCTATTGGTATTAATAAAGGAGGAGTTTGCCAGGCTGTGACTAATATAACAAAATTTTACATCATTCAGTCCTAGCTCCTTTCGGACCCTCTCCGTCTCCTCTTTGTAGCTCAGAGATTAAGGTTCCTCACATCACATAGAAGGCCTATCCAAAAGGTAAAGGTCCCATTCCCGTCTCTCAGGTGTTTACTTCTTAAGCGTGGAAGAAAATCTAAGCGGCGCGTTGAAATAAAGAGTTTAAATCGCTGTTTTTGTCAGCCTGTGGACAGTTTTCTCACTCCGACCGCTTGGTGGCGAAACATTTCCGGTCCACACAACGTCGGCGAATCAGACAGTCACGTGTGCGCATTACTGCTTCCGTGAAATTTCACCGGGGGAAGAAAATGGACACAGGCTGACAAAAACAGCGATTTAAACGTTTTATTTCAGCGCGTCGCTTAGATTTTCTTCCACGCTTAAGAAGTAAACACCTGAAGGACGGGTATGGGACCTTTACTTTTTGGATACGATGTTCACAAAAGGTAAGAAGTGTTCCTGACGGCGGAGCCTCCCCGCAACCTTCCGATTGTGGATGAAAGTTGTGAGGAACCTCACCTCGGAGAAAGGAGCTGTGCTGTGGCATTTCATTTGCATCACTCAGTGCGTCCTAGGTTGCTAGGTTATTCACCCCGGAAGAGCCGTTAAGCCCACGACCCAACGGTCAGTCTGTCGCTTGGGATTTCGCTGTGGTTATTTTCCCTCATCTCCAGTTTGTGTAGTTTCTTTACATTTGGTTTCCTCCTGTGTGCAATCAATGTAAGAGGAAAGAAAATGCACGATGACTTTTATTGTGAAGAGCATGATCCATCCTTTGGCCGCGTGAGCCTTCCGTCATAGACTTCTTGTCTTTGGTACTTGGATCAATGGAGCAGATGGAATAGCTTAGCTATCATCATCATCATCATCATGCAGCCTATGTTCGATCTATAGCAGAGAGAAGCTATGGGTGAAGATGATACCGACAACAGACGGCCAGTAAACGGTGTAATGCTGCTATAAGGACGGCCAGTATAAACGGTGTAATGCTGCTATAAGGACGGCCAGTATAAACGGTGTAAGGCTGCTATAAGGACGAGGTTGCATCGCTGGGTAAGTTGATGCTACCCAGCCCTGCCTCTGCAGCAAAGCAACCCAGGGAGGATTCATTCTGCTACAACTAGCATCCTTTAAAACAGAACCTGATGACCCCTGCTGTTTCTGAGCAGCTACTGTGTTGCAGGTCAGTCTGCTAACTGGACACTCCTCACTGTGCACTTAGTGTTGCCCTGATGGCTTCCTTGATGGACAAACACACACTGACACACACTGACACACACTGACACACAGCATGTCATTGCTCTCTGTCTCTGTCTGTCTCTGTCTCTGTGTGTGTGTGTGTGTGTGTGTGTGTGTGTCTGTCTGTCTGTCTGTCTGTCTGTCTGTCTGTCTGTCTGTCTGTCTGTCTGTCTGTCTGTCTGTCTGTCTGTCTCTCTCTCTGTCTCCTCCTTGATGGACAAACACACACTGACACACAGCATGTCATTGCTCTCTGTCTCTGTCTGTCTCTATGTGTGTGTGTGTGTGTGTGTGTGTGTGTGTGTGTGTGTGTGTGTGTGTGTGTGTGTGTGTCTGTCTGTCTGTCTGTCTGTCTGTCTGTCTGTCTGTCTGTCTGTCTGTCTGTCTGTCTGTCTGTCTGTCTGTCTGTCTGTCTGTCTGTCTGTCTGTCTGTCTGTCTGTCTGTCTCTCTCTGTCTCCTCCTTGATGGACAAACACACACTGACACACAGCATGTCATTGCTCTCTGTCTCTGTCTGTCTCTATGTGTGTGTGTGTGTGTGTGTGTGTGTGTGTGTGTGTGTGTGTGTGTGTGTGTGTGTGTGTGTGTGTGTGTGTGTGTGTCTGTCTGTCTGTCTGTCTGTCTGTCTGTCTGTCTGTCTGTCTGTCTGTCTGTCTGTCTGTCTGTCTGTCTGTCTGTCTGTCTGTCTGTCTGTCTGTCTGTCTGTCTGTCTGTCTGTCTGTCTGTCTGTCTGTGTCTCCTCCTTGATGGACAAACACACACTGACACACAGCATGTCATTGCTCTCTGTCTGTCTCTGTCTCTCTCTCTCTCTGTCTCTGTCTGTCTCTTTGTCTCTAGGGGCCCTATTATGATCCAGGTCTTATGCCTTATGCCTTAACTTCTTTGCCTTTTTTTACTATTTTGTTTTAGTTTTTTAAATATTTCAAATAGCTGATCTGCAAGTTCACAACGTGCAGATGTAGATCAGCATTTGAAGTATTTAAAAATGTTTTTCAAAATAGTGAAAAAAAGGTAAAGAAGTTAAGGCATAAGGCATAAGACCTGGATCATAATAGGGCCCATATGTGTCTGTCTGTCTGTCTGTCTGTCTGTCTGTCTGTCTGTCTGTCTGTCTGTCTGTCTGTCTCTCTCTCTCTCTCTCTCTCTCTCTCTCTCTCTCTCTCTCTCTCTGTCTCTCTCTCTCTCTCTCTCTCTCTCTCTCTCTCTCTCTGTCTCTCTCTCTCTCTCTCTGTCTCTCTCTGTCTCTCTCTCTCTCTCTCTCTCTCTCTCTCTCTCTCTCTCTCTCTCTCTCTCTCTGTCTCTCTCTGTCTGTCTGTCTGTCTCTCTCTCTGTCTGTCTGTCTGTCTGTCTGTCTGTCTGTCTGTCTGTCTGTCTGTCTGTCTGTCTGTCTGTCTGTCTGTCTGTCTTCTGTCTGTCTGTCTGTCTGTCTGTCTGTCTGTCTGTCTGTCTGTCTGTCTGTCTGTCTGTCTGTCTGTCTGTATGTATGTCTGTCTGTCTGTCAATGTCTGTCTGGCAGTGGTGGGAAAAGTATTCACATTTTTTACTTAAAAAGTATGCTATGTAGAATTCCAGAATTCTACATTTTCTTTCTTGTAGATCGGCTATTTTCAAATGGCCAAAATATACATAGAACTGAAGTGGTTAGTGTGTTTTGTAATAATGGTCAAAATCAACAAAGTAATTAGTGTCCATATCATAAGTAACTAGTAACTAGTAACATAAGTAACTAGTAACTAAAGAACTAGTAACTAACGTTTCCATATCATAAGTAACTAGTAACTAAAGTGTCCATATCATAGTAACTAGTAAACTAAAGTTTCCATATCGTAGTAACTAGTAACTAAAGAACTAGTAAACTAAAGTGTCCATATCAGAGGGTAAAAGTACATTATTTGCCTCTGCGATGTCGAGGAAAAGAAGTAAAAGTACAGAAAATTGGAAATACTCCAGTAAAGTAAAGATACCTCTAGATTGTACATAAGTACTGTACTTAAGTAAATGTACTTGTTACTTTTATGTTACTTTATACCACTGCTGACTGAGTGTCTCTTTCTCCCAGAGTTAATTTAACACTAAGTGACACTAAGTGAGTTCTTCATTTAAGCACCGAGTGCCGCGCTGCGAGCTTGTAGATCTGCTATTTTTGAAAAAAGTAACTAAAATTTTGCTTCTGGGGGGGGGGGTCCCTGGAACTAAATATTTTGATATGGGGGTCCGTGGCCAAATACATATCATTTTGGGGGTCCTTCACTAGAAACATAGTTTTTTTTTTCTTTTTCGAATAACCTTAGAAGGATTTGAAATATTCAGACTCTGCACACATTTTCACGATTTTTCAAAAATAGCAGATCTACAAAGCTCGCAGCGCGGCACCGAGTGCCGTGCTGTGAGCTTGTAGATCTGCTATTTTTCAATAGCTAAAGCATAAAATGTGAGTGAATGCTTGTACCCAGTACAAAATGTGAGTGAATGCTTGTACCCAGTACACAATGTGAGTGAATGCTTGTACCCAGTACACAATGTGAGTGAATGCTTGTACCCAGTACAAAATTTAAGTGAATGCTTGTACCCAGTACACAATGTGAGTGAATGCTTGTACCCAGTACACAATGTGAGTGAATGCTTGTACCCAGTACAAAATTTAAGTGAATGCTTGTACCCAGTACACAATGTGAGTGAATGCTTGTACCCAGTACACAATGTGAGTGAATGCTTGTACCCAGTACAAAATGTGAGTGAATGCTTGTACCCAGTACACAATGTGAGTGAATGCTTGTACCCAGTACACAATGTGAGTGAATGCTTGTACCCAGTACACAATGTGAGTGAATGCTTGTACCCAGTACAAAATGTGAGTGAATGCTTGTACCCAGTACACAATGTAAGTGAATGCTTGTACCCAGTACACAATGTGAGTGAATGCTTGTACCCAGTACACAATGTGAGTGAATGCTTGTACCCAGTACACAATGTGAGTGAATGCTTGTACCCAGTACACAATGTGAGTGAATGCTTGTACCCAGTACACAATGTGAGTGAATGCTTGTACCCAGTACACAATGTGAGTGAATGCTTGTACCCAGTACACAATGTGAGTGAATGCTTGTACCCAGTACACAATGTGAGTGAATGCTTGTACCCAGTACACAATGTGAGTGAATGCTTGTACCCAGTACAAAATGTGAGTGAATGCTTGTACCCAGTACACAATGTGAGTGAATGCTTGTACCCAGTACACAATGTGAGTGAATGCTTGTACCCAGTACAAAATGTGAGTGAATGCTTGTACCCAGGGCCCAGAATGTGGTGCGACACCCCCTGTAAGCACCTTGTGACGAGTCCATCCCTCATTCGTTGCATGTTGTCTCCCTGTGCACCCAACAGGCTGTTCTACCTGTCGTGCGGGGGGGTCCACAGCCTGTCGTGTGGGGGGGTCCACAGCCTGTCGAGCGGGGGGGTCCACAGCCATGGCTGCTAAGGTGAAGTGGGTGACGGACATCGAGAAGTCGGTTCTCATCAACAACTTTGAGAAGAGGGGATGGGTCCCTGTCACCGAGAGCGAGGACTGGAACTTCTACTGGTAGGATCAATCTTTACCTCGACCCCTCTTCCCGACAGGCACCGTCCAAATACTAACCCAATTCCTACCTATAGTCGGGGGATATCTTCAGAAATAGTGTCAAATCCTGGAATAAATTCCTTTACAAAAATAATTCTTCACCAATGTGTTTGTAAAGGTGTCTAGTAGTAACACATCTCACAAAGACTGAAATTCAGTTTCCCTAGGAAAATCTTTGACAGCTAGGGTAATTCTGGGTCTCATTCACTCACTATACTATAGGGGGAAAAATCACTCCCAAAAAATATGCTTTAAGTGGGATGTGAGGGGTCTAACTAGGTGTTTTTAATTATTCTGAATCCATTGCAAGAATTTGTTTTGCACAAAAAAACATTCATTGGGCTACAAACAGCCCATAAAATGATGGTTTAGTGATGAGTCATCACTTTTCACAGTGTTTGTGAGATGTGTTACTAGGCACCTTTACAAACACATTGGTGAAGATTTTTTTTGGTAAGGAATTTATTCCAGGATTTGACACTATTTCTAAAGATATCCCCCGATTTATACTGTAGGCAGGGATTAACCCATTTAGACCGGGTACACATTAGTGTGCGTGATGTTTTGCTTTAACTATTGAAAAATATCAGATTTATACAAGCTCACAGCGCAGCACCAAGTGCCGCGCTGCGAGCTCGTAGATCTGCTATTTTTGAAAAAATTGTGAAAAGTTGTGCACGTCTTTGAATATTTTGACCCGATTTATTCTGTCTCCTAAATCCTTCTAAGGTTTTTTTAAACCTATGTTTCTATGTCAGTGGTGCTCAAACATTTTCATGTGAAGGAGTCATTTTGGGGGTCGCACCCTGAGAAGGTTGAGAACCACTGGTCTAAACAACAACATGCTATCTCAATAACATTCATAGCATTTGTATTGATCTACATAACCTAGCTATTCATGTGTAAATAATCAATACTATAGTAGTCATATTTTCATAGATCACTGGATCTCAATATTGAGTCCGGGGATCACCAAGGGTTCAAATGGAACCTTACAGGTCCATTTGTTTCCATTTGTACACTCAGAGTTCAATTAAAACCTGAGCGTACAATGTAGATTCAGAGAGATACAATGGTATCAAATGGGGGTCCTTATCAAATGCATATCAAACCCAAATGGGTGCTTGAAATTAAAAAAGATAGATAATGAATCACACACCAAAGGCCTTTTATTTCAGACCTTTATGGTGTCTTAAAGGTCTGTGAAAACAGTGAAAACTAGAAGCAGGGCTCTTCCGAGCACAGGTCTCCACCAGGCCAGACGGCCTGTTATAGCGCCACCATGAGGCTGATTTGAAAAGTTTGAAGTGGCATTTCTTCCTCGGCCTAGTGGGATTGTGCGTGCACAATTTCACCAAAATTGCACGCTGTGTTCGTGATTTGAGGCATTTTGTTCAAAACTGACCAATCTTACAAACTTTGAAACCCAATCTCAGCCAATCAGGATGGAATATGGACAATCAGACAGATCCATGTCGATCACATGACTGTAGAGATACTGTCTACCGATTTGCGTGATTTTTGGACAAAATCTGTAGGAGTACTGCATGGCCAAAAGGTAGTTTTGCACAAATTGGCCTCCTGGTGGCGCTAGAACAGGGCCATTTGAAAAATGTGGGGCAGAGGTTCTGAATTGGCATCCAGGGAGTGTGTGTGCTCAGTTTGGCAGCGACCGGGCCAACGGCGCCGGAGATTAGCTGCTAACAAACTGGAGGACACACGGACGCACGCACTGACGGACACACGCACGGACAGGGGCGAAAACATACTCTCCCTCAAGCATTCGGCTGGTGGAGACAATAACCAATGTACAGTACAAGCTCACAACATGTCACATTGCGACACGTTGTGAGCTTGTAGATTGGTTATTTTCTCTACTACAAAGAAAAACATACAGTATGTGCCTGCCTACTACCGGGAGTGTGAATCCACTGTGTCGAGCATCTATACCAGTGGTTCTCAAACTTTGGGTACCCAAATTATTTTGTGGGGTCCCCAGATGATTAGCTTAAAGGAGTAGTTCACCCCAAAATGACTTTTTTTCTATTGATTACTCATGCCATGGAGAGTAGAGTTCAATAATATTTTTAGTTTTTGTCATATTCCTAAGACATAAATGTGATAACAATAAATGTACCCCCATTCATTCCGGAATCAATGGGGGTAAATTTACTCGAATCAAATTTTTGTCTTAGGAATGTGACAAAAACCAAAAAATATTATTGAACTCTACTCTCCATGGCATGAGTAATCGATAGAAAAAAAGTCATTTTGGGGGTGAACTACTCCTTTAATGTCATTTCTTTTCTCACTCAATGGTAAACGAACCAACACACAGTATAAGTGTATACAGGGTATCTGCACATTTATAAAGTGACAATTTAAGGACTTTCAAGACCGTTTTAATTCCAAACTGGCCAAACTATCAAATATTAAGTAAGCAAGAGGCGAACATTGTTGAAAATAGCAGATCTACATGCTCGCAGCACTGCAAGGCGTTGTGAGCATGTAGATCTGCTATTTTCACAATGGGAGTGGGGGTCCCCAGAGGGTCCCCAGGGGGTCCCCAGTTCAAATATGTTTATTTTGAGGGACACCGACTAAAAAGGATTGAGAACCCCTGGTCTATACGAGCAAAAGTTGAAAATGATCGATCTTTCTAAAAAAAAAAATTTTTTAATAATTGATTAAATGGATATATCAACTTTGTGCAGGATGAGCATCCAGACCATCAGGAACGTGTTCAGTGTAGACACAGGTTACCGGCTGACGGACGAGCAGATGGTCAACCATTTCCCCAACCACTACGAGCTGACCAGGAAGGACCTGATGATCAAGAACATCAAACGCTACCGCAAGGATCTGGAGAAGGAGAGCAGCCACCTGGCCGAGAAGGACGAGAACGGCAAATACATTTATCTGGGTACGGCAGGAGAGACGCACAAATCAACATCGCTAAAACCATTGAAAGCAGTAAATGAAAACATTTTATACACACTTTTCTTTTCTCAAATTACAATCAAAAATACAAACCCTTGTTGTAAAAAAAAACAAAGTTGTCCTTTAAGACAAATGTCTCATGTGTGCCAAATTGATATTTCTTATTATAGAGCAGTGAAGTCATGACGTGACTCGCTCATCCCCCGGTTATTAGAAGTAATTTCTCTATGGAGAATAACATTGAGTCATCTTAAAATCCTCTCATATAAGCATTGTGGTCCAAAAATAAACAAACGTTCTGCACAATATTGTCGGGGAGGTGGCTCTGTATGGTTTATGATAGTCAGTCACTCATATTTGATAAAGTTTGTTTCTAGCGAAAATGGAACTAATTGGGCGACAGTAACATTAGCGTTTTCTCACCATCAGTTGATTCTTCATATCCATATGAGTCAAACCGTT
Organism: Nannobrachium achirus; assembly: GCF_963921795.1. Lineage (NCBI taxonomy): Eukaryota > Metazoa > Chordata > Actinopteri > Myctophiformes > Myctophidae > Nannobrachium > Nannobrachium achirus. The sequence continues at coordinate 52,718,876 of NC_137830.1, forward strand.
GAGTTCATTTGTTTACATTTGGAACACAGTTCTTATATGACTCGATATGACTCGATATGAAACAAGTCTATGGGAATTCAGAATGGGGGGGGGGGGGGGGGGGGACATGAACCAGGTAGGATGTGTAAATGACGTCACACTTCACTGCTATATCTAGGGCTGTCACGATATGACATTTTACATGCCGATTAATTGTCACTCAAATAATTGGCGATTAACGATTTAATTGTGTTTTTGTCGTTGATAATTACATTTCTGTTTGTCTTTTAGGCTTTGAAGTTGTACATGGTAGATATGACACATAACCTAAATATACAAAGAAATTACTGACATATTTGACAACTTACGACTTAAAAAATAACTTTGATAGTGGAAATAGCCGATCTACAAGCTCACAACGCGTCGCAATGCGGCGCGTTGTGAACTTGTAGATCTGCTATTTCCACTATTTTTTACATAAAAAAATACATATGAACATTTTTCAACATGGAAACGATTATGACGATTATGAAAAATAATCGCGATTATGTCAAATAATCGCGATTAGACGATTATGTAATAATCGTGACAGCCCTAGCTATATTACTTATTTTTGAAGCGGTGAAAACCGCTTCCAATGAATGGCTTTGTGTGTATCACGCCCATGGTCATTTCAGTCCAGAATGAACAGGCTTTTTCAAAAACAGAATGTCCGTTTAATTACCATATATGGTGATGTCAGTCCAGAATGAACAGGGTTTTTCAAAAACACAAAGTATGTTACCTTATGTCCATATATGGTCACTCCAGGCCAGAATGAACAGGTTTTTCCTGTCCCGTACGTGTAAAATATCAGTCCAGAATGAATAGGCTTTTTCAAAAAGCAAAATGTGTGGTGTCCCTCCCGGTCAGATGAATGGATACTTTGAGGATTGGTCAAGCTTCAAATGATAATTTGGCCTTCAGGGTTTATCTGTCTTGTACATGCAGTATCTATTGCAGATTATCAAAACAGATGAAAAATACATTCAGAATAGAGGTTTTATCTGTCCACCGCTTCACTTCGAACCGAGGTTTGATTTTTTTTAATTCTTTCTCTAGATTTCGTCCCTGTGACCTTCATGCTGCCCGCCGACTACAACCTGTTTGTGGAGGAGTTCCGTAAGAGTCCTAGCAGCACGTGGATCATGAAGCCCTGTGGGAAGGCCCAGGGGAAAGGCATCTTCCTCATCAACAAGCTGTCTCAGATCAAGAAGTGGTCCAGGGACAGCCGCACCTCCTCGTGAGTACGGAGGGAGGGAGGGGACCGTATGAACGAATAGTACTAGGTATAGATACTATACATATATATTACTATATATACTAGGTAGGTATAGAGAAGGTACTAGGTATAGATACTATACATATATATTACTATATATACTAGGTAGGATCATGAAGCCCTGTGGGAAGGCCCAGGGGAAAGGCATCTTCCTCATCAACAAGCTGTCTCAGATCAAGAAGTGGTCCAGGGACAGCCGCACCTCCTCGTGAGTAACCTCGCCTACCAGGCTTTCTCCCGGGAGAGAGCCTGGTGTTCGTTCACAACAGACCGTTTGGTTTCCGCCTAAAGCGCGGAAACCACTAGAAGAAGCGGCGTCGCTTAGATTTGGTTCCCACCGTTTGTTTCCCCAATCCCTATTAAAATGCTCGAGTAGCCTAGTGTGGTTTTGCCGGTCGCTAAAAGTTGGACTAAAACATGCACATACCAAACTAATTTTTCAAAAGCAAAACTACTCCGCATCGAGGAGTTTATTAGGTAGGCCATAAAAGTATGTCCTTGAGCGCAGGGGAATTATTTTGGGTTAAAACTGTTTCTGGTGGATAGTTCTGGTGGATAGTTCTGGTGGATATTTCCGGCCAAATTGTAGTCCTTGAGTACTACAACATGACGTTTTGTGGTTTCCGCTCCAGACCGGTTACAAGCCCGAAAAGTGAAGTGATCCCAGACTATTGCAGCCGTGATCCTCCTACGGGACCGTAGGAAAATGATAACCTCCTCGTGAGTGGGGAGGGAGGGGGGGGGGGGACCGTAGGAAAATGATAACCTCCTCGCGAGTACGGAGGGAGGGAGGGGGGGGGACCGTAGGAAAATGATAACCTCCTCGTGAGTACGGAGGGAGGGAGGGGGGGGACCGTAGGAAAATGATAACCTCCTCGTGAGTGGGGAGGGAGGGAGGGGGGGGACCGTAGGAAAATGATAACCTCCTCGTGAGTGGGGAGGGAGGGAGGGGACCGTATGAAAATGATAACCTCCTCGTGAGTACGGAGGGAGGGAGGGGGGGGGGGGGACCGTAGGAAAATGATAACCTCCTCGTGAGTACGGAGGGAGGGAGGGGGGGGGACCGTAGGAAAATGATAACCTCCTCGTGAGTACGGAGGGAGGGAGGGGGGGGACCGTAGGAAAATGATAACCTCCTCGTGAGTGGGGAGGGAGGGAGGGGGGGGGACCGTAGGAAAATGATAACCTCCTCGTGAGTGGGGAGGGAGGGAGGGGGGGGGACCGTAGGAAAATGATAACCTCCTCGTGAGTGGGGAGGGAGGGAGGGGGGGGACCGTAGGAAAATGATAACCTCCTCGTGAGTGGGGAGGGAGGGAGGGGGGGGGACCGTAGGAAAATGATAACCTCCTCGTGAGTGGGGAGGGAGGGAGGGGGGGGACCGTAGGAAAATGATAACCTCCTCGTGAGTGGGGAGGGAGGGGGGGGGGGGGGGGGACCGTAGGAAAATGATAACCTCCTCGTGAGTGGGGAGGGAGGGGGGGGACCGTAGGAAAATGATAACCTCCTCGTGAGTGGGGAGGGAGGGAGGGGGGGGACCGTAGGAAAATGATAACCTCCTCGTGAGTGGGGAGGGAGGGGGGGGACCGTAGGAAAATGATAACCTCCTCGTGAGTGGGGAGGGAGGGAGGGGGGGGGGACCGTAGGAAAATGATAACCTCCTCGTGAGTGGGGGGGGGAGGGAGGGGGGGGGGACCGTAGGAAAATGATAACCTCCTCGTGAGTGGGGAGGGAGGGAGGGGACCGTAGGAAAATGATAACCTCCTCGTGAGTGGGGAGGGAGGGGGGGGACCGTAGGAAAATGATAACCTCCTCGTGAGTGGGGAGGGAGGGGGGGGACCGTAGGAAAATGATAACCTCCTCGTGAGTGGGGAGGGAGGAGGGGGACCGTAGGAAAATGATAACCTCCTCGTGAGTGGGGAGGGAGGAGGGGACCGTATGAACGAATAGTACCTGAGACGAATAACAGTCTAAAGGCCCTTTTCCACCGGCAGCGATAACGATGACGATAGCCATAAAATATCGCAGCGATAATTATGCCTTCACATTGATGTCCGATAAAGTTATCGGACATCAATGTGAAGAGGCGCCAATTAACAGCCGCTCGCGCTGAGCGCACCTCCAGCTGTTTGTCAGAGACCCAGTTCCATATCACTGTGATCTTCTTAACCACATCGTTGTTGATCCTAACGATGTAGTTGTCGGCTATCGTTGTCTGTATCGGTGTTTGGTGGATGCTGCCGATCCACTTCAATTGAAAACCCACTTTTTTAAATCGTTATCGTCATCGTTATCGCTGCCAGTGGAAAAGGGCCTTTAGTCCGTATTTTAACATTTTGGATAAAGACATTTTATTGAATTACCAGACTGTAAACCACAGACTAGACGTTTTTAATCTCTTAAAGTCTTAATGTACTCCCCCCCTCATTTTGTTGAGTTAGATTTTTTTTACTTAACTCATATATATTGGGAATTATACAACACGTAGTCCGGCTCTCAATGGAAAACAGGCTCTCCAGCCGTGCATCAAACGAGCACAGATGCACTGCTAGACCTGGGCCTAATCACATGAAGAATGTATCACTCCGCCACTGCACCTGATTATCCCATATATGGCACAGCTGCGCCCTCTGGAGGGAAACACACAGTAGCAGCTTGCAGTAACTAGCCACTCTCACCGGAGTTGTTGTCATACAATGGTATCGTGACGTGCAGCGAAAATAGCCGATCTACAAGTGACAACGCGTCGTCGCGCCGCGTTGTTACTTGTATATCGGCTATTTTTGCTGCGCGATACGGTCGTACGGCGGAGCATAGCCTATTGGAACTGACAGCTCAGCTGTGGTGATTGCTGCATGCCTCGGTGACTGCGCTCGCAGCGCAGCTCATTTTAATCATCAACAGGGACTATTTTTTGTCAGTCAAACTCTTCCAAGGAATCAGATTAGCGATTGTTTAAATTGTGAATTGCCCCACAGTGTGAATAGCATACTTTAATGTGTTTTGTTTGTTGGTGGTTGTATAATTGCAATATTACACTCGGGGGTGTGGGATAACTGAATTATTTGCACTCCTGTGATGCTCGGCGGAACTCGCCTACGGCTCGTGCAAATAATTCAGTTATCCCACACCCTCTCGTGTAATATTGCTTAATTATAAGACATAATACTTATGGAAAGTGGAAAAACAGTATAGTTTGTGGAACAACAGTCTAAGTCCGTACAAGCAATATTCAGCAGACAAAGGGAGCAGATAACATTTAAACCAACAATTAAACAAAATGAGGGGGGAATGCATTAACAATTTAACAGATTAAAAATGACTAGTTTGTGGTTTACAGTCTGGTAAAATATATTTATTCAAAAAAATTCAAATATGGACTTATACTGTTATTCGTCTCAGGTACTCAATTATTGTGACAAAAGAAATCGCGATTTACGATATTATCACGATAATCAAAATCCATTATCCTGGGGCAGAACATTTGCCAAAAAAATAGCCGATCTACAAGCTCACGACACGTCACGTTGTGACGCGTTGTGAGCTTGTAGATCGGCTATCTTTTTGGCAAAGACATTTGATAGAGAGTGAAAAAAGACTTATCAAGAAAAAAGAGTATCAAGTACGTATATTATATGTACCTTTTACCTTATAGAGGGTTTAAATGGTACCGAATATGCAGCTCGGCAAATAAAAGGTGAATTGATCCCAGTGCATGACGGAGGACGATATCACAATAAATGTAATCTTCGCGATACGATTATCGTGAGTGTTTTTTATCACGATAAACTATAATATCGCGTATCGTCCCATCCCTACTCGTGAGTCACGACACACACGCATGCACGATGACGTGACGTATGACTCAATATTTGGGGCGTAGTTTCAGCCTTATTTGATCCCCATTGACTTCCGTTTAAGTTTAAGGAGTCGTTCACCCCCAAAATGACATGGAGACTTAAGTTCAATGTTTAGTTTGTTTTTGTCTCATTCCTAAGCCAATGATTTGATTATAGTAAATTATTGACCCCCATTGATTCTGGATCAGGAATCAATGGGCCTACAAAGAGTCTCCTCAGATTATTGTCTTGAATGCGACAAAAACAAAAAAAACAAAATATTGAACTCGAGTCTCCATGGGATGAGTAATCGATGGGAAGGAAAAGTCATTTTGGGGGTGAACTACTCCTTTAAATATTTTAATATAAGATATACATTATAAAATGGGTGGAGGTACAGTAGTTACTTGTCCTACTGGTAAAGTACACAAGAACCTTAGTGCTGACCGGTCCGTCGGTTTGGGAGATTAACCCAAGACAAACACCTACTGGACAAGCCTCTAGAAACGTAGTGTGTCTTTGTGCAACAAAACAAAGAAAGGGGGGATAGGTGGGATGCTCAACCCAACAATACCTTTTAGAGAAAACTATTTTATTGCAAAAAAACAAAGACTGTTGTTAATTATTAGCTCCGTTTGAGTTGACCTCAACGGTTTTGTTATGGGAGCCTACCGCTATGTCTACACATAGCATGACTCAGTGAGCTTAATGGCTCCCTTCGATAGCTCAGTTGGTAGAGTGGAGGACTGTAGTGGTGATGACGGACATCCTGAGGTCGCTGGTTCAAATCCGGCTCCAAGGAGTTGCTTTTGAAGGTGAAGAAGGTAACAATAGAAGGATGGAAGTGTTCCTGCAGGCTTGACCCATTTAGGCCTGAACACATTATGACGCAATATTTTATGCTTTAAATATAAAAGAATAGCAGATCTACAAGCTCGCAGCGCGGCAATCAAAGGCAAATCGTGAAAATTAGAATTTTGACCCGATTCTATAAGTGTCTTTTGAATCCTTCTAAGATTTTTGGAAAAACTATGTCAGCAATCTGGCCAGCCATCGTCAAAGAAAAGGTCTTTTTCACTTAACTGGAGCTCAGTTAGTCTGTTCTTGAGAGACTATTATGTCAGTGGTTCTCAAACTTTTCATGTGAAGGACCCCCAAAATGATATTTATTTGGCCACGGACCCCCATCTCAAAATATCTAGTTCCAGGGACCACCCAGAAGCAAAATTTGAGTTACAAACGTTCACTTTGAAAATACATAATATTCAAAGATTTGCACACATTTTCACGACTTTTTCAAAAATAGCAGATCTACAAGCTCGCAGCGCGGCACTCGGTGCCGCGCTGTGAGCTTGTATATCTGCTATTTTTCACTGGTTAGAGCATTCAATAATTCTAGGCCTAAATGGGTTGTTAAACAAACACAAGGGAGAGAATAGGGTTGCTCAACCGCACTAACTATTGACTAATCACCTGTTGCTCTTGAATTGGTTCTTATTGTAACTGAAAGGTTGCAGGCTGTCGACACAAACTGTCTGGTATTATGGGTTTACTACTTTAACAAACTGCAACAGAATACATGTTTTAAAGGAGTAGTTCACCCCAAAAATGACTTTTTTTCTATTGATTACTCACGCCATGGAGAGTAGAGTTCAATAATATTTTTTTGTTTTATGTCACACACAAGACAAAAAATTGATTTGAGTAAATTTACCCCCATTGATTCCGGATGGGGACCCGTTTCGAAACGGGTCGCCATCCGGAACGAATGGGGGTAAATTTATTGTTATCACATTTTTGTCTTAGGAATGTGACAAAAACCTAAAAATATTATTGAACTCTAGTCTCCATGGCGTGACTAATCAATAGAAAAAAAGTCATTTTGGGGGTGAACTACTCCTTTAAATGTTGAAATGATACATTTTTCCTGGAGTTTTCCCTGGTGATGTTTGACTGACAAGAATCCACTGTAACATTAAATGTGTCTGCCTCTGATCAAAGCACACGTAACTTTTAAACATGCAGTAGGTGCAAATGTACTGTACTGTACTGTAGGTGCAAATGTACATGTGACAAATCAAACGCTCCAAAAACACCAGAACAATTTGTAGAGATCAATAATGCTGTTCATTATGGCCTACAGCTTCGTGGCGGCCTCCAGTGGCAAGGAGGCCTACGTCATCTCCCTCTACATCGACAACCCTCTTCTGATCGGAGGCAAGAAGTTTGACCTGCGGCTCTACGTTCTGGTGACGACCTACCGACCCCTTAAATGCTACATGTAAGTTCTGGTGACAACCTACCGCTTTAGAAAGATTTTGAAAGTGACGTTCTGACAGTGGGTTTTATCAATATTACACATTATATATATACACATATATATATATATATATGTAATATATATATGTAACCAGACATATATAATATAAAGTGACGTTCTGACGGTGGGTTTTATCAATATTACACATTATATATATACACATATATATATATATGTAATATATATATGTAACCAGACATATATAATATAAAGTGACGTTCTGACAGTGGGTTTTATCAATATTGAACACACTAAATAACTATGTGACGGTCTGACGGTGGGTTTTATCAATATTACTCATTATATATATACACATATATATATATATGTAATATATATATATGTAACCAGACATATATAATATAAAGTGACGTTCTGACAGTGGGTTTTATCAATATTGAACACACTAAATAACTACATTTTCCTGAACAGTATCTAATTGGCCCCCAGACGGTCCCCCATCTGGAAATATGTTGTGCCAGGAACCTACACAGATTTCTGTTAAAATGTTTCATGAATATTCCAAGATTTCTTTTAGATTGGCTGATCTACAAGCTCACAACCCGTTGCATCACGACACATTGTGAGCTTGCAGATCGGCTATTCTCCAATAGCCCATGTGTAGGGTTCAAGTGGTTAAACAGATTTTAATGCTTTATATCATACATGGGCAACTGGCGGCCCGGGGGCCACATGCGGCCCCCACCTTCACTTAATGCGGCCCACAGGTTAATACCGGAATACTGATATATTATTGATTTCAGCTGTTATGATTCCAAACATGACCTGCTTTAATTCCATCAGTCTATATTAGTAGCTTAATGACTAGTATAATAGTATTAAAATGTATATATTTTTTATGTCCAATGTATTTGTATTTAAGTTCATAAAGTTAACATGAGTATATAACTAAATGCGTTGGAACTTACATCAAAATGTTACATTTCAGGATTCCAATTCAAAAATAACAAAAAAAAAATATTCAGGATTCCAATTCAAAAGAAGCAGAAATAGCCGATCTACAAGCTCAAAAGGCATCGCAGCGCGATGCGTTTTGAGCTTGTAGATCTGCTATTTTTGCAAGTAGAATGTAGAATGTAGCAATATATGCAATGTGGCCCTCTGGAGTGAAGGTGGAAATATAGTGGCCCTCTGGAGTGAAGGTGGAAATATAGTGGTCCTCTGGAGTGAAGGTGGAAATATAGTGGCCCTCTGGAGTGAAGGTGGAAATATAGTGGCCCTCTGGAGTGAAGGTGGAAATATAGTGGCCCTCTGGAGTGAAGGTGGAAATATAGTGGCCCTCTGGAGTGAAGGTGGAAATATAGTGGTCCTCTGGAGTGAAGGTGGAAATATAGTGGCCCTCTGGAGTGAAGGTGGAAATATAGTGGCCCTCTGGAGTGAAGGTGGAAATATAGTGGTCCTCTGGAGTGAAGGTGGAAATATAGTGGCCCTCTGGAGTGAAGGTGGAAATATAGTGGCCCTCTGGAGTGAAGGTGGAAATATAGTGGCCCTCTGGAGTGAAGGTGGAAATATAGTGGCCCTCTGGAGTGAAGGTGGAAATATAGTGGCCCTCTGGAGTGAAGGTGGAAATATAGTGGCCCTCTGGAGTGAAGGTGGAAATATAGTGGCCCTCGCCATCATCAAAGTTGCCCATCCCTGCTATATATGAACACATTTTGATGAGGACCCCTGCTATATATGAACACATTTTGATGGGGACCCCTGCTATATATGAACACATTTTGATGGGGACCCCTGCTATATATGAACACATTTTGATGGGGACCCCTGGGACCTTGCTTTGAGAACCACTGTTCTAGTGTTCTTAGGCTTCCCACACACAGACAGGCACTAAGTTGAGTGAGAGTTGTGTGGGGGAGGCGGGGGGGCAGAGACAGCACAATGCATTGCGGATGGAAGTCTAGTGATTTGAAGTCTAGTGAGAGTCCTGTGGTTGCACAGAGCACCATCCAACAAGCACACAACACGCACTAGACTTCCAACCACTAGACTTCCATCCGGAATGCATTGTGCTGTCTCTGCCCCCCGCCTCCCCCACACAACTCTCACACAACTTAGTGCGTTCCAGTTTGAGTGCAGCCTTAGAACACTAGAGGTTCTTAGAGCTGGGTGTTTTTACTCCCATATGGTCTAGCGGTTAGGATTCCTGGTTTTCACCCAGGCGGCCCGGGTTCGACTCCCGGTATGGGAGCTACATTTTTTGATGAATTGAATACAAAGGACCCCAATGGAAACAAGCCACAGTGCTTTCCTTTTACCAGACCTTGTGTAGATCTGTTTTATCAGACCTTGTGTAGATCTGTTTCTTTCTATGCTTTAGTTTGGCAAACTGTTAATAAAGTATTCAATCAATCAATCAATCAATCAATCAATCAATCAATCAATCAATGTGCAGGGCTTTTCAAAGTGGGTGACGGGGCACCCTTGGGTGCTGTGATGCCAGTCCAGGGGTGCCGCGAGATCATTTGATAATATTTGGAATTCATCATCAATATCACTACACTATGTTTACCTGATTTGCACTGTACTTGATGAGTTCTTTTTCCATCTATGACAACTCTCTTCACTAAAAATAGCAGATCTACAAGCTCACAACGCGTCACGTTGTGATGCGTTATGAGCTTCTAGATCTGCTATTTTTGGTGAACCTCCCCCTCCCCCCCCCCCCGAATAGTCATGCTGGGGTTCAAGTGGTTAAACGTCAAGTATAACCTTATTTTCAGTCAGTTCTGATGGAAACTGATATTTCTCCAATAGGATGTAAGATGTAAAAATGAACAGTGTAATTCAGGGGGACTGCCCATAAGTCTGAAGGTTCATTAGTCCGAAGGTTCATTAGTCCGAATGGCTACACGGAGCTGGATATTTCATATATCCCGGTTTTTCAGATATCCACATAGAAAAATATCTAGGTCCACACGACAAAGATATCTAGGTCTAACAAGCACACACACAGTAAAGTCTTCAGAGATATCTGGGTTCCCTGTCCACACGGATCCAGTGAATGGGATATTTTTCAATCTCTCCACTTATTTATCCGGTTTAAAAAATATCCAGCTTCGCGGCCGAAATATCCAGCTTCGTGTGGCTGCAAGCCCCAACACACAAAAAATGTTCAGCTTCTGAAATATCCAGCTCCGTGTAGCCGGCACCCAGTTAGGGTTAGGGTTAGTGAGGTTAGTAGAGTCTTGCTGCGTTCAGATGGGCTCAGGCAAGCGGTAGACGGCAAACCGGAAGTCATTTTAGTGGACGGGAGTAGAGCGGCAAACCGTACAGTAGTCCGGCAGTCGAAACCGGTGACGGTAAACGGCAGACGTGCCGTTCAAAGTTAAATTAATTTATCTTTTTACAGTGGTACAGGACGGAATCTGGAACCGGATGTTACGTAGCTCCATCTCACGGGACGAATTCGAGCAGAGCGCCAACACACACGGAACACACATCAGCCAGCAGTAGCAGAGAGAGCAGCATGCATGGAGCCACCTCAACCACCGCAGCGCGCGTTTTCATTTTGCGCGAGCGCTTTAAATAATTAATTAATTTTGCCGTTCCGTCGGGCATATTTTGTTCTACCTTGCCGTACCGTCCAGCAGGTGGTGCCGTTTGCCGTCTACCGCTTGCCTGAGCCCATGTGAACCCCACATTAGGCATAGTATTCTTAACACATTCGGACTGATGAACCTTCGCTCCAATGCCATGGCACCGTAATTCAGGAGTGCCGTGGATGAAAAAGTTATTTACAGGGTTGCCCTGAGTCAGAAGAGTTAGAAACCCCCTGCAATAGTGTACTAAATATCATTATTGTTGTGTTCTTGTGATGTTGCAGGTTCAATAGTCTACTAAATATCATTATTGGTGTGTTCTTGTGATGTTGCAGGTTCAAGCTGGGCTTCTGCAGGTTCTGTACGGTGAAGTACACGCCCAGTACCAGTGAGCTGGACAACATGTTTGTTCACCTCACTAACGTCGCCATCCAAAAACACGGGGTGAGTTTTCGCTGGCTTTAGCAGGCCCACAGCCATCAATGTACATTGTTTCACCAAAGCCATGGCCATAATATTATTAAGGGAGAATTTCCGGACCAGCCACTTTATTCAGATGTTATGATGTCCCAGAACGATCTGTGTATTTTCACTTTCATGTCGAGTCCACAGCAGCTCCGACTGCGAGTGGCGGTGCACCGTTCTAAATCGCGTGTTTCTATCGCACAACAATTCCTTTATTTTGTTTACAATTGTAAATTTGTTACGATTCAGTCACGTTCTAAATCTCTGAATCCTATTGAATTCTGGGGTCTTGCCAGACGAGATTTGGAAGAAGCTCATAACGTAACATTACCCTGGGGTAACTTAACATTACCCTGGGGTAACTTAAGAAGCTCATAACATAACATTACCCTGGGGTTAACATTACCCTGGGGTAACGTAACATTACCCTGGGGTTAACATTACCCTGGGGTTAACATTACCCTGGGGTAACTTAAGAAGCTCATAACATAACATTACCCTGGGGTTAACATTACCCTGGGGTAACGTAACATTACCCTGGGGTAACTTAAGAAGCTCATAACATAACATTACCCTGGGGTAACTTAAGAAGCTCATAACATAACATAACATTACCCTGGGGTAACATTACCCTGGGGTAACATTACCTGGGGTAACTTCTGCATGTTAGCTCATCAGTGTGTTTATAAACAGCAGAGAGAAAAAGTGATTTAGGAGTGATGGAATAAGTGGATTTGCATAAGTTCGCACCATGTCTTGGCCGTCTGGCCAGTGATGTATATCGGACCAGTTACCCATATATGGAGACCCCTGGTACCCATATATGGAGGTCCAGTGATGCATATCGGACCAGTTGCCCATATATGGAGACCCCTGGTACCCATATATGGAGGTCCAGTGATGTATATCGGACCAGTTGCCCATATATGGAGACCCCTGGTACCCATATATGGAGGTCCAGTGATGTATATCGGACCAGTTAACCATATATGGAGACCCCTGGTACCCATATATGGAGGTCCAGTGATGTATATCGGACCAGTTGCCCATATATGGAGACCCCTGGTACCCATATATGGAGGTCCAGTGATGTATATCGGACCAGTTAACCATATATGGAGACCCCTGGTACCCATATATGGAGATCCATTTTCTGTATGGAGCTGTGGGAGCCCAAACATGCTTACAGTCCTAATGATTATGTGTGATGATGATTTCAGTGAGAAAAAACAAACAAAAAACAGGACCCTGACGGCTCCCTTCGATAGCTCAGTTGGTAGAGCGGAGGACTGTAGAGGTCATGACTGACATCCTTAGGTCGCTGGTTCAAATCCGGCTCGAAGGAATTCCTTTGGAAAACATGTTAACTCTCACTATAGAATAGTAATACATTATGTAATAACTATACTAGATAGATAGATAGATAGATAGATAGATACCTTTATTATCCCAAGGGGGAAAATGTGTTGCCCAGAGGCAGCACAGCAGTATAAGGTTATTTACAAAGTTACAGAGAAGTAAGAAAAAAGATAAAAAGAAAAAACAAGAACAGAGTACAGAGTACAGTAAGTACAGTAAGAGCAAGGTACAACAGGAAAGGGAACGAATAATATATATACATAAGGTGTCTTAAAGCACGACTATCAAAAAATAAAAAAAGGTAGTGAAGTGATATTGATGTGCATACTTTACTTACAGAGTGGAGCCTGTTTCATACACACAATAACATTACTTAACCTGAACACTCACACGTCATCAATGACACGTCAGCACACTAACGCTGGGCAATAGTGATGTTTCCTTCATGAGTGATTCGTTCATAAGAATCGAATCATTAGCAAGACTTGTAAACGATTCGTTCAAATCCCGGAAATGTGTCTTTCACACTTTCGTTCACACTACTCGTTTGTAGTAGTAGATGCTACTGCTATAATATCATGCATGTCAACGTTCTCTGTGTGTCATTGTTGCAAGTTGTAGCAGTCTAGAATAGATCACTGGTTCCCAAACACTGGGTCGGGACCCATTTGTAGGTCGCACACAGATTTTTATGGGTCCCTTGGTTTTTTGTTTCCCACATTTTGTTTTTTAATTATTATTATTCAAATTATTTTCAAAAAACATACCCAAAAATATTTTTTTTTTGCTGTAAGATTTGCTGTATTTCTAAAACTATTTCTGCCCAAAATGACATGCTTTAAATAGAGTAGTTCTAAAACATGACATGCTCAAAATAGAGGAGTTCTAAAACATGACATGCTCAAAATAGAGGAGTTCTAAAACATGACATGCTCAAAATAGAGGAGTTCTAAAACATGACATGCTCAAAATAGAGGAGTTCTAAAACATGACATGCTCAAAATAGAGGAGTTCTAAAACATGACATGCTCAAAATAGAGGAGTTCTAAAACATGACATGCTCAAAATAGAGGAGTTCTAAAACATGACATGCTCAGAATAGAGGAGTTCTAAAACATGACATGCTCAAAATAGAGGAGTTCTAAAACATGACATGCTCAAAATAGAGGAGTTCTAAAACATGACATGCTCAAAATAGAGGAGTTCTAAAACATGACATGCTCAAAATAGAGGAGTTCTAAAACATGACATGCTCAAAATAGAGGAGTTCTAAAACATGACATGCTCAAAATAGAGGAGTTCTAAAACATGACATGCTCAGAATAGAGGAGTTCTAAAACATGACATGCTCAAAATAGAGGAGTTCTAAAACACGACATGCTCAAAATAGAGTCGTTCGCCCCCGAAAATGTCTTATTTTCTATCAATTTCAGAACTCATGAAGCCTTCATTCATGGATTTTTCTTTTCTTTTCTTTCTTTTTTATTTATTTTTTTGGTCGCATTGCTTAGCCAATAATTAGATGACTAGTATCCACTGAGTCTCTGTCATCAAATTATTGGCTTAGGAATGCGACAAAAGCAACACAAATATTTCCTTTTGAGTGGTTTAACTTGTGCAATGTGAAATGCATGCCCTGTGGCTCTGTGACAGTGGTTTAACTTGTGCAATGTGAAATGCATGCCCTGTGGCTCTGTGACAGTGGTTTAACTTGTGCAATGTGAAATGCATGCCCTGTGGCTCTGTGACAGTGGTTTAACTTGTGCAATGTGAAATGCATGCCCTGTGGCTCTGTGACAGTGGTTTAACTTGTGCAATGTGAAATGCATGCCGGCGCATGTAGGCTCCGTGATCAACACAGCTCTGACTTCCTACACAACGTTCCATTGACAAAACATGACCCATTACCCTTCCTGTCAGTCACATGACCCATTACCCTTCCTGTCAGTCATTTGCAAACCAGCCCCCCCCCCTTCCCCCATCCCCCCAGTGACAACTGAGTACACATTGCTCTCCCCCATAGCACGTGCTACTCTGTGAGTTAGGTGGAGCTGTGAACCCATTGGTCAGTCTATAGTTCAGCAGCTCCCTTCGATAGCTCAGTTGGTAGAGCGGAGGACTGTAGTGGTCATAGCTGACATCCTTAGGTCGCTGGTTCAAATCCGGCTCGAAGGAGTTCCTTTAGAAAACATTTCTTAACATAGAATAGTAATACATATGTAATAACTATGCTGTATAACCTAAGATATTCATAATACAAACCACATAGAATGGAATTCTCAGGTTAACAGCAACTGAAAATGAACAAATGACACATGAACGGTCACTCGTGATGACCCTATTCTGGTCATTCTAGGAGAACATTTGGCCAAAATAGGCAAACATTTGGTGAAAATAGCTTAACTACAAGCTCACAATGTATCATAATGTGACTCACTATCAACATACAAGAGTTTAAGTAAGAGGTGTCAAACTGGTGGCCCGCGGGCCAGGTGTGGCCCATGCAGGAACACAACCAGCTCCCTTCGATAGCTCAGTTGGTAGAGCGGAGGACTGTAGTGGTGATAGCTGACATCCTTAGGTCGCTGGTTCAAATCCGGCTCGAAGGAACTCCTATTGTTAATCCCCATTATATCTTTATTGAGAATATAACGATTGTACATTGATAATGAAATAAACCGCAGTTCTCTTTTTTGTATATGTTTATAAAGAATAAACGAGAACACTTTAAAAAATAAAATGTGATGAATTAAAAATCCAAATTCAGCCACAGAAAGGGGAAATAAAACGCACACACTAATTAGTAATACTACAATATAACTGTTTTTATAGACGCCAAGACACTAAAAAAATAAGAACCGTGTTATTATGGAAGTCACATTATGATTGGTCTGGGTTTAGTGGAACAGCAGTGTTATTATGGAAGTCACATTATGATTGTTCTGGGTTTATTGGAACAGCAGTGTTATTATGGAAGTCACATTATGATTGGTCTGGGTTTATTGGAACAGCAGTGTTATTATGGAAGTCACATTATGATTGGTCTGGGTTTAGTGGAACAGCAGCGGAAAATGAAAAATCGCTGTGGATTCTTTTTAGGAAACAACTTTAACCCATAAACACAGACCAGAGGACTGATGGTTAAAGTTGGACCCAACATTTCCTTCACCAAATCAAAGGCTTTGTTTAGCCCATTTTCCACAGGCCCAACTCCACACCACTCCACTCCACCCCACACCGCCCACTAGTGCCAGGTTTTCCACTACAAGGTCCTGGGTAGAGTGGTGTGAAAGTGGTACTAAACAGGGTACTAAAAAGTATCCACTCTAGGGTAGGTCTGAGCTAGGCCAAACAGGGCCAAACACTTCATAATGACTGATCACTCACTGACTTTTTCATTTAGACCACCAGAATATAGTTGTAATACATGATAATAGATTCTATTGTGTTATAACCACTATTATAATCTATTATAGTGTATTATAATTATCATAGTAATACATTAATACGTTATAATGTATTATAATCACAGTTATAATCCATTACAGTGCATTATAATTAGGATAGTTGAAATACAAATTTATATTGTATTATAATCACATTTAAAAGGGTCAAATTGTTTCTTACCGATAGGGGTACTTTTTTGTAATGGAAAATGTAGATATTTTTATGTGGTGCGGTGTGGTGTGGTGTAGTGTGGTGTGGTGCTAAAACTGCAGTCGAAAAGGGGCTTTTGAGGTTCCTTCAACAGCCTGGTTATCAGAGCACACTGCTATGTACACACGTAGCACGGCCCACTAATGTGTTGGTCAGTCTATGGTCCATCATGTACACACGTAGCACGGCCCACTAATGTGTTGGTCAGTCTATGGTCCATCATGTACACACGTAGCACGGCCCACTAATGTGTTAGTCAGTCTATGGTCCATCATGTACACACGTAGCACGGCCCACTAATGTGTTGGTCAGTCTATGGTCCATCATGTACACACGTAGCACAGCCCACTAATGTGTTGGTCAGTCTATGGTCCATCATGTACACACGTAGCACGGCCCACTAATGTGTTGGTCAGTCTATGGTCCATCATGTACACACGCAGCACGGCCCACTAATGTGTTGGTCAGTCTATGGTCCATCATGTACACACGTAGCACGGTCCACTAATGTGTTGGTCAGTCTATGGTCCATCATGTACACACGTAGCACGGTCCACTAATGTGTTGGTCAGTCTATGGTCCATCATGTACACACGTAGCACGGTCCACTAATGTGTTGGTCAGTCTATGGTCCATCATGTACACACGTAGCACGGCCCACTAATGTGTTGGTCAGTCTATGGTCCATCATGTACACACGTAGCACGGTCCACTAATGTGTTGGTCAGTCTATGGTCCATCATGTACACACGTAGCACGGCCCACTAATGTGTTGGTCAGTCTATGGTCCATCATGTACACACGTAGCACGGTCCACTAATGTGTTGGTCAGTCTATGGTCCATCATGTACACACGTAGCACGGTCCACTAATGTGTTGGTCAGTCTATGGTCCATCATGTACACACGTAGCACGGCCCACTAATGTGTTGGTCAGTCTATGGTCCATCATGTACACACGTAGCACGGCCCACTAATGTGTTGGTCAGTCTATGGTCCATCATGTACACACGTAGCACGGCCCACTAATGTGTTGGTCAGTCTATGGTCCATCATGTACACACGTAGCACGGCCCACTAATGTGTTGGTCAGTCTATGGTCCATCATGTACACACGTAGCACGGCCCACTAATGTGTTGGTCAGTCTATGGTCCATCATGTACACACGCAGCACGGCCCACTAATGTGTTAGTCAGTCTATGGTCCATCATGTACACACGTAGCACGGCCCACTAATGTGTTGGTCAGTCTATGGTCCATCATGTACACACGTCGCACGGTCCACTAATGTGTTGGTCAGTCTATGGTCCATCATGTACACACGTAGCACAGCCCACTAATGTGTTGGTCAGTCTATGGTCCATCATGTACACACGTAGCACGGTCCACTAATGTGTTGGTCAGTCTATGGTCCATCATGTACACACGTAGCACAGCCCACTAATGTGTTGGTCAGTCTATGGTCCATCATGTACACACGTAGCACGGTCCACTAATGTGTTGGTCAGTCTATGGTCCATCATGTACACACGTAGCACGGCCCACTAATGTGTTGGTCAGTCTATGGTCCATCATGTACACACGTAGCACGGCCCACTAATGTGTTGGTCAGTCTATGGTCCATCATGTACACACGTAGCACGGCCCACTAATGTGTTGGTCAGTCTATGGTCCATCATGTACACACGTAGCACGGCCCACTAATGTGTTGGTCAGTCTATGGTCCATCATGTACACACGTAGCACGGCCCACTAATGTGTTGGTCAGTCTATGGTCCATCATGTACACACGCAGCACGGCCCACTAATGTGTTGGTCAGTCTATGGTTCATCATGTACACACGCAGCACGGTCCACTAATGTGTTGGTCAGTCTATGGTCCATCATGTACACACGTAGCACGGTCCACTAATGTGTTGGTCAGTCTATGGTCCATCATGTACACACGTAGCACGGCCCACTAATGTGTTGGTCAGTCTATGGTCCATCATGTACACACGTAGCACGGCCCACTAATGTGTTGGTCAGTCTATGGTCCATCATGTACACACGTAGCACGGCCCACTAATGTGTTGGTCAGTCTATGGTCCATCATGTACACACGTAGCACGGCCCACTAATGTGTTAGTCAGTCTATGGTCCATCATGTACACACGTAGCACGGCCCACTAATGTGTTGGTCAGTCTATGGTCCATCATGTACACACGTAGCACGGCCCACTAATGTGTTGGTCAGTCTATGGTCCATCATGTACACACGCAGCACGGCCCACTAATGTGTTGGTCAGTCTATGGTCCATCATGTACACACGTAGCACGGCCCACTAATGTGTTAGTCAGTCTATGGTCCATCATGTACACACGTAGCACGGCCCACTAATGTGTTGGTCAGTCTATGGTCCATCATGTACACACGTAGCACGGTCCACTAATGTGTTGGTCAGTCTATGGTCCATCATGTACACACGTAGCACAGCCCACTAATGTGTTAGTCAGTCTATGGTCCATCATGTACACACGTAGCACAGCCCACTAATGTGTTGGTCAGTCTATGGTCCATCATGTACACACGTAGCACGGCCCACTAATGTGTTGGTCAGTCTATGGTCCATCATGTACACACGTAGCACGGTCCACTAATGTGTTGGTCAGTCTATGGTCCATCATGTACACACGTAGCACGGTCCACTAATGTGTTGGTCAGTCTATGGTCCATCATGTAGACACGCAGCACGGCCCACTAATGTGTTAGTCAGTCTATGGTCCATCATGTACACACGTAGCACGGCCCACTAATGTGTTGGTCAGTCTATGGTCCATCATGTACACACGTAGCACGGTCCACTAATGTGTTGGTCAGTCTATGGTCCATCATGTACACACGTAGCACGGCCCACTAATGTGTTGGTCAGTCTATGGTCCATCATGTACACACGTAGCACGGCCCACTAATGTGTTGGTCAGTCTATGGTCCATCATGTACACACGTAGCACGGCCCACTAATGTGTTGGTCAGTCTATGGTCCATCATGTACACACGTAGCACGGCCCACTAATGTGTTGGTCAGTCTATGGTCCATCATGTAGACACGCAGCACGGCCCACTAATGTGTTGGTCAGTCTATGGTCCATCATGTACACACGTAGCACGGCCCACTAATGTGTTGGTCAGTCTATGGTCCATCATGTACACACGTAGCACGGCCCACTAATGTGTTGGTCAGTCTATGGTCCATCATGTACACACGTAGCACGGCCCACTAATGTGTTGGTCAGTCTATGGTCCATCATGTACACACGCAGCACGGCCCACTAATGTGTTGGTCAGTCTATGGTCCATCATGTACACACGTAGCACGGTCCACTAATGTGTTGGTCAGTCTATGGTCCATCATGTACACACGTAGCACGGCCCACTAATGTGTTGGTCAGTCTATGGTCCATCATGTACACACGTAGCACGGCCCACTAATGTGTTGGTCAGTCTATGGTCCATCATGTACACACGTAGCACGGCCCACTAATGTGTTGGTCAGTCTATGGTCCATCATGTACACACGTAGCACGGCCCACTAATGTGTTGGTCAGTCTATGGTCCATCATGTACACACGTAGCACGGCCCACTAATGTGTTGGTCAGTCTATGGTCCATCATGTACACACGTAGCACGGCCCACTAATGTGTTGGTCAGTCTATGGTCCATCATGTACACACGTAGCACGGCCCACTAATGTGTTAGTCAGTCTATGGTCCATCATGTACACACGTAGCACGGCCCACTAATGTGTTGGTCAGTCTATGGTCCATCATGTACACACGCAGCACGGCCCACTAATGTGTTGGTCAGTCTATGGTCCATCATGTACACACGTAGCACGGCCCACTAATGTGTTGGTCAGTCTATGGTCCATCATGTACACACGTAGCACGGTCCACTAATGTGTTGGTCAGTCTATGGTCCATCATGTACACACGCAGCACGGTCCACTAATGTGTTGGTCAGTCTATGGTCCATCATGTACACACGTAGCACGGTCCACTAATGTGTTGGTCAGTCTATGGTCCATCATGTACACACGTAGCACGGCCCACTAATGTGTTGGTCAGTCTATGGTCCATCATGTACACACGTAGCACGGCCCACTAATGTGTTGGTCAGTCTATGGTCCATCATGTACACACGTAGCACGGTCCACTAATGTGTTGGTCAGTCTATGGTCCATCATGTACACACGTAGCACGGTCCACTAATGTGTTAGTCAGTCTATGGTCCATCATGTACACACGCAGCACGGCCCACTAATGTGTTGGTCAGTCTATGGTCCATCATGTACACACGTAGCACGGCCCACTAATGTGTTAGTCAGTCTATGGTCCATCATGTACACACGTAGCACGGCCCACTAATGTGTTAGTCAGTCTATGGTCCATCATGTACACACGTAGCACGGTCCACTAATGTGTTGGTCAGTCTATGGTCCATCATGTACACACGTAGCACGGTCCACTAATGTGTTGGTCAGTCTATGGTCCATCATGTACACACGCAGCACGGTCCACTAATGTGTTAGTCAGTCTATGGTCCATCATGTACACACGTAGCACGGTCCACTAATGTGTTGGTCAGTCTATGGTCCATCATGTACACACGTAGCACGGTCCACTAATGTGTTGGTCAGTCTATGGTCCATCATGTACACACGCAGCACGGTCCACTAATGTGTTGGTCAGTCTATGGTCCATCATGTACACACGCAGCACGGTCCACTAATGTGTTGGTCAGTCTATGGTCCATCATGTACACACGTAGCACGGCCCACTAATGTGTTGGTCAGTCTATGGTGCATCATGTACACACGTAGCACGGTCCACTAATGTGTTGGTCAGTCTATGGTCCATCATGTACACACGTAGCACGGCCCACTAATGTGTTGGTCAGTCTATGGTCCATCATGTACACACGTAGCACGGTCCACTAATGTGTTGGTCAGTCTATGGTCCATCATGTACACACGTAGCACGGTCCACTAATGTGTTGGTCAGTCTATGGTCCATCATGTACACACGTAGCACGGTCCACTAATGTGTTGGTCAGTCTATGGTCCATCATGTACACACGCAGCACGGTCCACTAATGTGTTGGTCAGTCTATGGTCCATCATGTACACACGTCGCACGGTCCACTAATGTGTTGGTCAGTCTATGGTCCATCATGTACACACGTAGCACGGCCCACTAATGTGTTGGTCAGTCTATGGTCCATCATGTACACACGTAGCACGGTCCACTAATGTGTTGGTCAGTCTATGGTCCATCATGTACACACGTAGCACGGTCCACTAATGTGTTGGTCAGTCTATGGTCCATCATGTACACACGTAGCACGGTCCACTAATGTGTTGGTCAGTCTATGGTCCATCATGTACACACGCAGCACGGCCCACTAATGTGTTGGTCAGTCTATGGTCCATCATGTACACACGTAGCACGGCCCACTAATGTGTTGGTCAGTCTATGGTCCATCATGTACACACGTAGCACGGTCCACTAATGTGTTGGTCAGTCTATGGTCCATCATGTACACACGTAGCACGGCCCACTAATGTGTTGGTCAGTCTATGGTCCATCATGTACACACGTAGCACGGCCCACTAATGTGTTGGTCAGTCTATGGTCCATCATGTACACACGTAGCACGGTCCACTAATGTGTTGGTCAGTCTATGGTCCATCATGTACACACGTAGCACGGCCCACTAATGTGTTGGTCAGTCTATGGTGCATCATGTACACACGTAGCACGGCCCACTAATGTGTTGGTCAGTCTATGGTCCATCATGTACACACGTAGCACGGTCCACTAATGTGTTGGTCAGTCTATGGTCCATCATGTACACACGTAGCACGGCCCACTAATGTGTTGGTCAGTCTATGGTCCATCATGTACACACGTAGCACGGCCCACTAATGTGTTAGTCAGTCTATGGTCCATCATGTACACACGTAGCACGGTCCACTAATGTGTTGGTCAGTCTATGGTCCATCATGTACACACGTAGCACGGCCCACTAATGTGTTGGTCAGTCTATGGTCCATCATGTACACACGTAGCACGGCCCACTAATGTGTTGGTCAGTCTATGGTCCATCATGTACACACGTAGCACGGCCCACTAATGTGTTGGTCAGTCTATGGTCCATCATGTACACACGTAGCACGGTCCACTAATGTGTTGGTCAGTCTATGGTCCATCATGTACACACGTAGCACGGTCCACTAATGTGTTGGTCAGTCTATGGTCCATCATGTACACACGTAGCACGGTCCACTAATGTGTTGGTCAGTCTATGGTCCATCATGTACACACGTAGCACGGCCCACTAATGTGTTGGTCAGTCTATGGTCCATCATGTACACACGTAGCACGGCCCACTAATGTGTTAGTCAGTCTATGGTCCATCATGTACACACGTAGCACGGTCCACTAATGTGTTGGTCAGTCTATGGTCCATCATGTACACACGTAGCACGGCCCACTAATGTGTTGGTCAGTCTATGGTCCATCATGTACACACGTAGCACGGTCCACTAATGTGTTGGTCAGTCTATGGTCCATCATGTACACACGTAGCACGGCCCACTAATGTGTTGGTCAGTCTATGGTCCATCATGTACACACGTAGCACGGTCCACTAATGTGTTGGTCAGTCTATGGTGCATCATGTACACACGCAGCACGGCCCACTAATGTGTTGGTCAGTCTATGGTGCATCATGTACACACGTAGCACGGCCCACTAATGTGTTGGTCAGTCTATGGTCCATCATGTACACACGTAGCACAGCCCACTAATGTGTTAGTCAGTCTATGGTCCATCATGTACACACGTAGCACGGCCCACTAATGTGTTAGTCAGTCTATGGTCCATCATGTACACACGCAGCACGGTCCACTAATGTGTTGGTCAGTCTATGGTCCATCATGTACACACGTAGCACGGCCCACTAATGTGTTAGTCAGTCTATGGTCCATCATGTACACACGCAGCACGGTCCACTAATGTGTTAGTCAGTCTATGGTCCATCATGTACACACGTAGCACGGCCCACTAATGTGTTGGTCAGTCTATGGTCCATCATGTACACACGTAGCACGGTCCACTAATGTGTTGGTCAGTCTATGGTCCATCATGTACACACGTAGCACGGCCCACTAATGTGTTGGTCAGTCTATGGTCCATCATGTACACACGTAGCACGGTCCACTAATGTGTTGGTCAGTCTATGGTCCATCATGTACACACGTAGCACGGTCCACTAATGTGTTGGTCAGTCTATGGTCCATCATGTACACACGCAGCACGGCCCACTAATGTGTTAGTCAGTCTATGGTCCATCATGTACACACGTAGCACGGCCCACTAATGTGTTGGTCAGTCTATGGTCCATCATGTACACACGTAGCACGGCCCACTAATGTGTTAGTCAGTCTATGGTCCATCATGTACACACGTAGCACGGTCCACTAATGTGTTGGTCAGTCTATGGTCCATCATGTACACACGTAGCACGGTCCACTAATGTGTTGGTCAGTCTATGGTCCATCATGTACACACGTAGCACGGCCCACTAATGTGTTGGTCAGTCTATGGTTCAGCAGCTACACACGTAGCACGGCCCACTAATGTGTTGGTCAGTCTATGGTCCATCATGTACACACGTAGCACGGTCCACTAATGTGTTAGTCAGTCTATGGTCCATCATGTACACACGTAGCACGGCCCACTAATGTGTTGGTCAGTCTATGGTCCATCATGTACACACGTAGCACAGCCCACTAATGTGTTGGTCAGTCTATGGTCCATCATGTACACACGCAGCACGGTCCACTAATGTGTTGGTCAGTCTATGGTCCATCATGTACACACGTAGCACGGTCCACTAATGTGTTGGTCAGTCTATGGTCCATCATGTACACACGTAGCACGGTCCACTAATGTGTTGGTCAGTCTATGGTCCATCATGTACACACGCAGCACGGCCCACTAATGTGTTGGTCAGTCTATGGTCCATCATGTACACACGTAGCACGGCCCACTAATGTGTTAGTCAGTCTATGGTCCATCATGTACACACGTAGCACGGCCCACTAATGTGTTGGTCAGTCTATGGTCCATCATGTACACACGTCGCACGGTCCACTAATGTGTTGGTCAGTCTATGGTCCATCATGTACACACGTAGCACGGCCCACTAATGTGTTGGTCAGTCTATGGTCCATCATGTACACACGTAGCACGGCCCACTAATGTGTTGGTCAGTCTATGGTCCATCATGTACACACGTAGCACGGCCCACTAATGTGTTGGTCAGTCTATGGTCCATCATGTACACACGTAGCACGGTCCACTAATGTGTTGGTCAGTCTATGGTCCATCATGTACACACGTAGCACGGTCCACTAATGTGTTGGTCAGTCTATGGTCCATCATGTACACACGTAGCACGGTCCACTAATGTGTTAGTCAGTCTATGGTCCATCATGTACACACGTAGCACGGTCCACTAATGTGTTGGTCAGTCTATGGTCCATCATGTACACACGTAGCACGGTCCACTAATGTGTTAGTCAGTCTATGGTCCATCATGTACACACGTAGCACGGTCCACTAATGTGTTGGTCAGTCTATGGTCCATCATGTACACACGTAGCACGGCCCACTAATGTGTTGGTCAGTCTATGGTCCATCATGTACACACGTAGCACGGTCCACTAATGTGTTGGTCAGTCTATGGTCCATCATGTACACACGTAGCACGGTCCACTAATGTGTTGGTCAGTCTATGGTCCATCATGTACACACGTAGCACGGCCCACTAATGTGTTGGTCAGTCTATGGTCCATCATGTACACACGTAGCACGGCCCACTAATGTGTTAGTCAGTCTATGGTCCATCATGTACACACGCAGCACGGTCCACTAATGTGTTGGTCAGTCTATGGTCCATCATGTACACACGTAGCACGGCCCACTAATGTGTTGGTCAGTCTATGGTCCATCATGTACACACGCAGCACGGCCCACTAATGTGTTGGTCAGTCTATGGTCCATCATGTACACACGTAGCACGGCCCACTAATGTGTTGGTCAGTCTATGGTCCATCATGTACACACGTAGCACGGTCCACTAATGTGTTGGTCAGTCTATGGTCCATCATGTACACACGTAGCACGGCCCACTAATGTGTTGGTCAGTCTATGGTCCATCATGTACACACGTAGCACGGTCCACTAATGTGTTGGTCAGTCTATGGTCCATCATGTACACACGTAGCACGGCCCACTAATGTGTTGGTCAGTCTATGGTCCATCATGTACACACGTAGCACGGCCCACTAATGTGTTGGTCAGTCTATGGTCCATCATGTACACACGCAGCACGGCCCACTAATCTGTTGGTCAGTCTATGGTTCAGCAGCTCCCTTCGATAGCTCAGTTGGTAGAGCGGAGGACTGTAGTGGTCATAGCTGACATCCTTAGGTCGCTGGTTCAAATCCGGCTCGAAGGAGTTCCTTTAGAAAACATTTCTTAACATAGAATAGTAATACATATGTAATAAATATGCTGTATAACCTAAGACAGTGATACTTAAACTCCAGCCCGCGGGCCACTTCCGGCCCGCGGCGGAAGTCACGCATCCGACAAGCTTTAAACTGCGCAGATTGGACCTTGCGTTCCTGAGATAATGGCCAAAACATCTTGAAAGCGGCCATTGAAATCTTCGCAGATTCTTTTCTTTTTTAACCAGTGGCTCTGTCTAACTAATTAGCATACCCAAAACGTCATTGTAGGAAATCAAATGAAATAGATCTGTACTGTAGCTCTACTTAACAACTGCATCATTATAGCTAAACAGTCTGGGTAATCTATTTTAAGTAGATTGTTTGATTTTATTTGACATTGTGACATTGTGAAGCAATTGAAAGAGAGATGTGCTCAGCCATCTTTAATGTTATCCCACTTGATAGCAGGCAGACAAATATCAACCCAGACAAATAGCAGACACATTAGATTAGTTTGTTTTAGTGTTTGTGTGGAATATGCTAATTACACAGAAGTATTAAAAAGAGAGCAACATTTAGCAAATTACTTTGATTACAAATTCTGTCATTGACAGAATATAAATGGATTTCCAAGCCATAAAATAATGCACATTGCACTTGACTTATGTGGAAATAAAGAAGTTATCAAATAATGTCATTTTATCAACTGGCCCGCGGCCCCTTGACATTTTTTTAATGTGGCCCACTGGTTCAGAAGTTTGAGTATCCCTGACCTAAGACATTCATAACATAATGCATGCTATGTGACATAGAATGGAAGTCACAGGTTAACAGCAACTGAAAATGAACAAATGACACATGAAGCGTCACTCGTGACCCTATTCTGGTCATTCTAGGAGAACATTTGGCCAAAATAGGCAAACATTTGGTGAAAATAGCTTAACTACAAGCTCACAATGTATCATAATCATCATAACAAGAGTTTAAGTAAGAGGTGTCAAACTGGTGGCCCGCGGGCCAGGTGTGGCCCATGAAGGAACACAACCAGCTCCCTTCGATAGCTCAGTTGGTAGAGTGGAGGACTGTAGTGGTCATAGCTGACATCCTTAGGTCGCTGGTTCAACTCCGGCTCGAAGGAGATTCTTTAAGTCCTAGTATTAATAGTATTGCTAACTCTACTATACAACCTGGCTTTTTGAACTACCCGTAATTGCCGGACTATAAGCCGCGGCTTTTTTCCCATGTTTTGAACCCTGCAGCTTATACAACGGTGCGGCTTATATAGAGATTTTTACAGCTAACGGCCAGTTAGTTAGTTTTACTATGGTCTTTAACAAGGATTTATATAGAGATTTTTACAGTTAACGGCCACCAGGGCACTATAGAGGGAAGCAGGAAGAACACCTGCGGCTTATAGTCCGGTGCGGCTTATATATGTAAACATTTGTTTTTTGTTCTAAATTTAGCTGGTGCGGCTTATATTCAGGTGCGGCTTATAGTCCAGCAATTACGGTATGTCTGAAATTTAAGTTACTTTTGAAAAAAGAAACTGAATTTCTTCAGGCGATGGAAGGTAAAATCTAAGTCATGTGATGCCTAATGTTATCCATCATTAGCAAGGCAGAGATA